>NC_056743.1:926353515-926653515 GCF_019279795.1 Protopterus annectens | reverse complement strand
CTTTTATAGAGAAAGTTAATTTTGCAAATTCTCAAACGGTGATTCTCTGAGTAATCATTTGCATTTTACACTACTTTCATTCAGGTCAGAGGTTTCATTTCTAAAGTTTTCAAAAATGTTAAGGTCAGAGCTCCTTTCCCTCTCCAGGATGACTCTTTGTTACCATTTCTTTGCAGCCGGACTACTCTTCTTTAGTTATAATTTCTGTTTCTGTTCTTGGCTCTAGTTATGTTCTTTTACAGTTGCTATTACATTCTAACTACTATCTTGTTGGAAAGTCTCTTCTATTGGAGTTAATTGCTTCAGCATTCATGAGTGTTGCTCCTAGGTGTAGGTGTTTCATTTGTTCACCAGTAGACTGTAGTTCTTTGCTGCCAAGAGTCTAAGTCCATAGGTTTTAGAAAGTGGAAGTCTTGTGAGCCCACTGTTCTGCCCCACGATAGACATGTTTTGTGTGTTGTATGTCTTGACCCACAGCACTTGAGGGTAAAATGCAATATTTATAAGGTATTTGGCAAGCATATCTTGATTGATAGATATATTAAACTGGTTTTGAAAAGATTGTTGACTAGTGAGGATTCAACCCAAATGAACCTTCTTCCTAGGGGTCCTTGAATTCAGCTTCCAAATATTCTAAACCTAATTATAAGGTTCCTAAAATGAGGGAATGGACGAACAAAGCTTGTTTTCTATGGAGACATCTCCTACGACTCAAAAGGGAGAATATATGATAATGAGGTATCTCTTGACTCTTGTGTACCAAAGCTTGTTAATGTGGTGCAGAATTTTCCTCCTGGGATTTCCAGGCAGGATGGCATTTCTTCCCTTTCTGGGGCTGAGTTAGGCATGATGATGAATATATGATAGTGATGTATCTCTTGAGTCTTGTGTATCAACCTTTAATGCAGTTGAGAATTCTTCTCCTAGGATTTCCAAGGAAGATAGCATTTCCTTGCTTTCTGAGATTGAGGTGGTTATCATTGCTTCTTCTAGACCTTTGTCTGTCAGGTATTTTAGGTCTGTCCCTTCTCATCATAATCCTTCTGTAAGAGTAAAGTATCGACTATGGGAAGATAATTAAGGCAATTTTACAGTCACGTGTACCCTCCCCCTCTGGATCCAAGGTGGGCAATGGCTTAGTAGCATTGCCCTACTTTTCTGCTGCCCCCTCATTGGTCCTTCGTTTGTTGCAAGTTCCAACAAGACTAAGAAGCAGCCTGCAGGTACTGAAGTTAGAACCAGTAGATAATATCAACTGTTCCTCTTCAGTGCCACACCCAGTTTTGTCAGTACTACCGTCTTCTTTGGTGGTGTCTGCTTTGGTTTCCATGTCAGCATGTGCTTTTTCTGCCCTGTCTTGTTGTGTGGACTGAGAGGTTGTGGTCATCTTTATTTTGACATTCTAAATCTTTGGCATTACAGATCTTGTTGGCATTGACACTACTTGTCTGACATTATCACTCTTGGAACTGAGTGGACTCTTGACATCGATTGTGACCTTGACATTGCAGACTGCACTGCAGGGGCCTTCCCTGTCATTTACTTCAGTTCCTATCTCATTACAAGACTCTGTCCTGCCTGCTTCTCTGTCTTTTTTTTATCTTCTCCCCATCAAGACAGACGATTGAAAATCCATCTGTGAGATCACTTCATCAGGTCTGGCTGTTTGATTACTCATCCACCTCAGATGTATCAGTACCATACAGGAAGAACATGTGCAAGAGGCAAGAGGAAGGACATTGACTCCCTCTTCGAGTCTCCAGTACCAGACTGTGACAGTGGGGATGTGGGAGACACCCCAATATCCCTTTTGCATGACTTCAAGTTTGGAAACATACTAGAGGATCAGGAAAGGATCTTGCTAGAGGCTTTCTGATCTCTCTTATCAGCTTCCTTGTGGATACAATGGCCTTCTTTGTCATCACAGAAGCTTGGAGAAAATCAAATCTTATGACACCCATTCCCATGAGACCAGATAGGATCTTCTGGGATTCTAAGGATTGAAAGTTTTAGGTCTAAGCCGATGTCTTTGATATTGCATCATCATGGCAGTCATTAAGAAAACATTTTTGCTTCAGATTCCAGAGGAGTATCCTCTGGGATAGGAGCTGAGAGCATCAATAATTGCGTATTTGTAGCCTTCACATTTTTTCCATCAGGGAGCATAATTACCTTTCTTATATGCTGTGTTTCCAGCATGATCATGTGGACAAGGTGAGCAAGATGCTGGACAACTGCCAAACTGTGAGTACAAGTCTGTACTGCTCAGGCTGCTTCTGTTTTATCTTTTTCCAGCTATGGATGTACCTGGCACATAATTCCAATTATGGTGCAGCAGAGGCATTGAGTACTGATATCTCTAAACAGTGTCACATCTAGTTAAGCCTTATCAGTTTGTGCACCATTCAATATGTCCTGTATTAATGCCATGCTACATGAAATTGATCCTTTTAGCCCTCGGGTATTCGACAAAAACTGGTAGATAGTGAGAGAGAAGGAAAAACTCTTAAAACTGTTGGTGTTTGATTCACAACTTCACAGTAGATCTTTTCCATGCTACGTAGTCTGCGTCAGATATGGTGCATTTAGCCAACAGCAAGCTCACATGGCATTGCTTATTGTTATTACTCAGTTTCTTCCTCTGTACTGAAATCAGCCTGTTGCACTTAGGTGAAAATGATGTACCTTTTTATTTAATCAGATAACAAAGCATATGTTTCAAAAGTAGTTTGCAAAGCACTCATTCCACTGCACACTTTTCTAATTTCTTTGTGGCTTTTCTTTCTTTTTTTATGAGCTCAGAAGAAACATATAAAGCATCTGGTGTACTTTCCTTTTGTATCAAATAATTAATTTTATTCATTTACTTTTTGTTAACTACATTATTTCCACTAGGACTGTAATGTACTTTCAGGGGAGATTCAAAGTGATATTTATTCAGAGGCGTCTCAAAGTGATGTTTTAGATGTGGAAATTTGACGGAGACACTGGGGTATTCCCATGTACTTTTTGATAAATTCTATGGGATCTTTGAAGTCTGTCTAAATCAGCAAGTCAGATGGGCTTGAACATATAAATATGTAAATGACTCAAAACTAGATGGAGTGGCTACTGACAGTTGTGTTTACTGTAATGAAGATTGAGATGCGGATTAACAGCACCTAATATTTAATTCAGGTAAGTGCAAAAGATAGTACCTAATGTTTAGTTCAAGTACGTTCAAGACTGTACAAGGATTAAATGGATGAAAAATTACAGCAAAATGGAATATTTCTCAAAGAATCAGTTCAAGTAAAACTTCTTGGAGCTTAGAAGTATCCCGAATTCATCCTCATTGCCATCTTCCCATTGCACATTTTGTACACTGGGTCGAGGTGTTGCATTAACAGTGACCGTCACCTAGTTGACTGTTCACACCACTAGCTAGCTTCTGAATTCATCATCATCTTAAATTTTGTGGCTGTACAACATATAATTATTGTTGCCTCTTTTTAAAGTGTCAAGTGCATACGTATACATAAAACTAAAAAAAAGTACACAAAAAGATATTTCTAAAGTATATGTAGAGTGATTTTTTTGAATGCATCTTAAATGAAACATTGCTAAAAATATTAGCAAAACTGAACAATCCAAAGTGAAACATCAGCACATCTTGCATCATTTTGAGCAGGAGAGTTTGATACAATTTAAAATTGATTGTGGAAAAACAAAACAAACTGTTTTGCACATATATTGACAATAAATAATTTTATCAGAGATAATTGGCTTCCCTGTATAAATAAATTACTGTGATGTGCACCATATATTCCATTAATTATATGTGTTAAAGTAACATGACAAGTAGCCAAGTTTGTTAATGTAGTTTTTTTATTACTTCTCATAAAACTTTAAAAATCTGACATACTTATTCAGTACTTAGAGTACAAACTAATAGGATTATTAAAAAGCAACTTAGCTTGTCGATGTGCTACAATATGAGAAATTCCAGCTATTCAGCACCTAATTATTCTTTTTCAACCAAACTTATTTGGAAGTTCATAAAAAGACAATTTTTAAACTAGAAACATTAACTTTCATAGAGAATTGTAGACTAACTTTTAAGCAGTTATTCTTTTACAACCAGACTTATTTGGAAGTTCATAAAAAATACAGTTTTTATATTATAAGCATTAATTTTCATAGAGAATTATAGACTGACTCTTACAAAATCAGTTTGTAGTGATATCAAAGTTTCAAATTATTAAGGAGCTCTGAAAAAAAAAGATGTAGTCACTGTAAATTAATATGTTCAAAGTTAAATGTTCCTCATTAATTGCGTTCATAATGAGAAGTAGGAGACTTAATAATGAACCCTGATGAGTCCTTCTCAGACAGGTTCATAATTAAGCACCAAGCAATTGGTTTGCAGACCATTTCATGTCTAGCCAAAAAGCACTATTAAAAATTTCCATCTAGTCTCAAGGAGGGTAAGACAGGATAGACTGGGAAAGAATTTCAGGCTGCCCATCCAGTTATCTAGGTTTACCTTGCAGGTGGCAAGGATGCTACTCTGCTTGACATGCAGAAGTTTGTTCCATTGATGAGGAATACATTGGGATATGAGTCTACCTTGCCACCATCTATTATTTATATGCTGATAAAGGTTTAGTTCATTTAACTTGTAGTTGATGTATCATTACTTTTGTGAAGGAATAGTAGATCAAATAGGGTTGGATCTTTTATTGCAAGAAAGGCTAGACATAGATTTCTATGGAGAAGTCTGTGAAAGACTGAGTACAGAAAAAGAGCTGCAAGTCACTCCTGATAACTTAGACTTTTGAGGCAACTGATCTTTTTAATTATGAACCTATAAGATGTTCTTCGTGTTTTGCTGTAGCAGTCCTGGTTTGTGAGATTTCCTGCTGAGAAAGCCTTTGGCCGGCCTGACTGCTACAGAAAATTCTTTCCTCCTCCTAAGGCTGGCAGACACCCTAATCAACGTTAGTACATGTGAGTATGTAGAGAGCAGTCCTATGTCATGAAGTCCGTCTTTTCTTGCTGTCAAAACCCAAAGCAGTGTTTCAGTGCATTGGTTGGTCTGCACCAGAGAGAGGTTGTCGGAAAGATAAGTATCCCATTGGGAAACTCCTTTCTTTTGCTTTAAACTTATGTCAGTTAAAGTAAATAATTGTCTCTGCTGTGATAAGCAAATCCCACACAGAGACTTCCACTCGCGTTGTGTCACCTGTTTAGGCCTGGCTCATGATGTCCCTAGTTGCTACTTTTGTGCCCGCTTTAACTTTAGGACGATTTGACGTAGGGCTGAGATTTTAGCTAGATGCCTTAGTCTTAAATCTTCTCATCAGCATACAATGGCATCTGCCAGTCGTTCGGAGTTTGAGCAGCCTAGGTGTAGGAAGGACAAAAATAAGACACCCAAGTGCATGTCATCAGATGACAACCATTCTCCGTCTCTTTCTTCTTCTAGACTTGTGATTGTTGAAGAAGGTGAGGTACTTTGCAGCCCCTTTGTTTGCCTGAGGTGGTAGCGCAGGCCTCTGTCAAGACCCATTCAGAGTCCGACATGCCATCGGGTCCCTCTACTTCAGCACAGGCCCGTGCTTTCAGCTCGTTGGTCAGTCTAGGGCCACACTGCAGGCCTCAGTTTCCAATGAGCACCGTCTTCCCTAGGATTTTTTTGCATCTTCTCCCTACACCAGTTTAACTTTCTTCCAGAGAGACAGGCATCAGGGTGTCGGACATCCATAGGTACAAGGCCAACGTGATTACTAAGAAAAGTACTACTGCAGTGCCTTCGATTAGGTCTACCAGCTCCCTTTCTCAGGAATGCCAGCAGGACTTAGTTGACTAGCTGAAGACCTGATCTCCATAGTTAGGTCTACACAAGCACCTGGGAATGTTTCCCCAAGTAAAAGGAGAAGTGATCCTACTTCAGTAGTTTTCCCAGATCCTTTTGAGTCCGAGGAGGATTCAGACCTAGAGGGGTATGGTTCTGAAGAAGAGGCCTCCCTCACTTCTTTTGAGGATTCAGAGTATATTACCTTTGGAGAGACCGTCCATGCTGTGAGGGAGCATTTCTAGTGGGAAGCACAGGATTACCCTCAGTCAAAAAGGAGAATTAGGGAGATGTTCATCGTGTTTCACTGTTGCAGTCCTAACAAATGGGTTATCCGGCCCCCGGTAGCCCTAGATCGGCCCGAATACCAAAGATAAGGGAATATGACAGCTGCCGTCGGTTGTATAGGACGTCAGTATCCTTGATACAAAAGGAGGCAGCTGACGTCACTTCCCCAGTTTTCTTTGCTGCGGAGCCTGAAGCAGAAGCTTTTTTGCACGAGTGCCAGTTGGCTGTTTACCTTTTTGATTTTCAACTATGAAAGTTGAAGTCATCTACAGCTAAGTACCCTGTTGGGGATCCTGTTTTTTTGCCTTATGAATGTCAGAAAAAGTTAATAATTGTCTTGCCTGTGGAAAGCATATTCTCTGTAGATATTTCCATTCTTACTGCATTATTTGTTTAGGCCTTGACCATGACATACCTAACTGTGGTCTTTGTGCTTCTTTTAATCCGCATACTATTCGTGGTCGGATTAAGCTTTTAGCTAAGCACTTTGGAATTTGGCCCACGTTCGTCGGTATGGCGTCCGCTGGTCTTCAGGCTTCGGATGTTCCTAAGAAGCTTAAGGACAGAGACAGGCTTCAGAGGGGCAAATCTACCGACGACATTAAGTTGATTGTCAGTCCGGCGGTAGTCACTGAGGCGCCTTTGCAGCCCCTGCAGTCCATGGATTTACCTCTGCAGGCCTCTGGTGAGACCATTTCAGAGACCTCCATGCCTCCGGCTTTCTTTTTTGTCTTTTGACCTTCAGCCTGTGGCTAAGCAGTCTCTGTTCTTCATTCTAACAGCAGGCACATACCGACGACCTCTTCAGTAGCCAAGCCTCCTGAGTCCTTCTGACTTTCAGGTAAATCCTCTAGTCGCAAGCCTGTGAAGAAATAGGTTCCAGCTGCTTCTCGTTCCTTTTAATCTCAGATGGTTAAAATGGCTAATGATCTTTTGACTCTTATTAGGAGCTCACAGCCTCCTCCTTCCATAAGAGGCAGGGCTTTCTCCTCAGAAGCTTCATCGTTTTCAAGTACTGAGACTTCCAGCATTTCTGCTGATGAAGAGGAAGTTTCTCAGGTTTTTTCTCCTTTTGAGGATTCTGATGCAGAGGAATCCTTTCCTTCTGCTTCTCCTCCAGAGGATTATTCTTTTGGTGATACTTTGAATACTCTTAGGGAGCATTTTAAATGGGAAAGTCAAGACTACCCTCAGTCTAAGAAAAGGATCAGAGAATTTTTGGATTTGCCTCAGCACAAGCCTCTGGCTATTCCCCCTGTGTTGGACGTGGTGGATGATATTATTTTTGGAAAATTCCTTGACTCCAAACTCTGTTCCTCCGGCTCCCAGGAAACCTGACAGGTACTGCAGAGTTCCTGGTTCTCATTTGTTTCTTTATCGTAATCCTCTGGCTGACCCAGAGGTTATTTCTCAAGGGCCTAAAGGGGTTAAGGCTACTGTTACCAGAAATCCTGTACCTTCTGATAGAGAATCTAGGAATCCAGACAGGTGGGGTAAGAAGGTTTATACCTCTGCCACTCTTGATGTTAGGTCTACCAGTTGCCTTTTTCATATGCTCAAGTATCAGCAGCATACCTTGGAGGCTATTAAGGCAAATATTTCCAGTGTGCCTTTCTTGGCGGAGAATAACGATATGTAGGACTTACTTAATTCAGTCTTGTTAACGAGCATTCATTACACTGTGGTTTTGACGTTTTTGAAGCTTCCTGCAGGGCTGCAGCTACTGGATCTGTTATCAGAAGGCATGCTTGGCTCAGGGAACAGCCCCTTCCAGAGCCTGTCAAGGTCAAGCTTTTAGATGTACCTTTACACAAGGACAGTCATTTTTGGCAGTAAAGCGGAGGAGGTGCTCAAGAAGATGGAGGATAAGGCCAAGTCCATGCAAACAGTTAAAGACTTTCTGCAAGGTCAACCTCCTCACTTTAGCAGGAGCTACCCTTCTAAGAGTTGGATGTTTCCTGATACCAGCAGACAGAACCGTTCTAGGACCAGGGGTTATAAATCTGCTAGGGGTCATGGGGCTACCCCTCAAAGGACTAAACAATGGCATGCTTCCACTTCTAAGTCGGGAAGTTTTAAGCCTGCATCTCAGCCCAAGCATTCTCAATGACTTTGTCCAACTTCTGCGTGTTCCTGCTTGCCTGGAGTTTCCTTTAGGAGGAAGGTTGGCCATTTTTGCAAAGGTCTGGGCCACCATCACAGACGACAAATGGGTACTCAGAACTGTGTCCCTAGGACACACGTTTTCTTTCCACTCCTTTCCTGTGTGCAAAGGGTTCCCAGACATTCCTTCAAATCAAAGGGCAGAAGTAGAAAAGCAAATTTTGTCTCTGTTGCATCTGGGGCAATAGAATCAGTTCCTAGGCCACGGCTTCTATTCCAGACTTTTCTTGGTGCCAAAAAAAAAAAAAAAAAGAAGGCACCTGGCGGTCTATCCATTCTGAACTCTTTCTTGGTGATACCAAAGTTCAAAATGCTCACTCTTCATCAGTTGCTACCAATGTTGGGTAACGACTCCTAGCTGGTAACTTTGGATCTCAAAGAAGCTTATCCGCACATCCCTGTCAGGGAAAGCTGCAGGCAGTTCCTTCGCTTCAGAGTGGGAAAGCAACATTATCTATTCTCTGCGCTGCCCTTTGGCTTATCTACTGCTCCCAGAGTTTTTACAAAGTGCCTGGCTCCAGTCATTGCCTTTTGCAGGCAGAAGAAAATTCAGATATACCCTTACTTGGATGAATGGCGGATTCAAGCAAAGTCTCGGGAACAGCTGTTAAAGGATTTGGAATTTGTGAAGACTCCTCTCTCTTCCCTGGGTTACACTCTCAATGAGCAAAAGTCAAAATGGTACCATAACATTCCTGGGAGTGAGTCTGAACACAGCTGCCCAGATGATATATCTCACCTAGGAGAAGCAGACAACTCTTTCAGCTTACTTCAAGGACTTGGCAAGCCTGTCCCAGCTCCCTGCAAGGAAATACCTGCAAGCTCTGGGATTCATGGCCTCTTGTATTCTCATGATTTCATATGCAAAGCTGCATATGAGTAAATTGCAATGGTACCTCAAGAACCTTTGGTGTCAACATACACAGGACCTGGATGTGATTATTCCTCTGCTTCCTTGTCAGCAGAGAGTTTCTTTGGTGGGCGACAGCCTGTTTGCAAAACAAGGGCATGTCTTTCTGTCCACCTCCTGCAATTCAAGTTCTGACCACAGACTCATTGGACTACGCATGGGGAGCTCACCTAGATGGCAGATGCATACAGGGACGTTGGAACGCCCAGCAGATGCACTTGCACATAAACCTGAAGGAATTAATTGCAGTTCACCGGGCCTTACTGGCTTTCAAGCATCTTCTTTCACCGGGAACTCTGCTAGTCAGAACAGACACCACCACTGCCATGTGGTACATCAACAAACAGGGAGGGACTCATTCTTACCCCCTGTGCAGACAGAGCATGAATCTATGGTCCACAGCAGCAGCATCTTCTAGCTCAGTTTCTTCCAGGGGGACTCAGTGTTTTGGCAGACCAGTTGAGCAGAAAAACCCTGGATTCTCATGAGTGGCAGCTGAACAGAACAGTCTTTTACAGCATCATTCAGTGTTGTGGCACTCTGCAGGTGGATCTTTTCTCATCCACAGACAACCACCTTCTGCCATTTTTTTGCAGCAGACAGCATCACAGCAAAGCCTGGAAAGTGGATGCTCCATCTTTCCCTTGGTCACTTCTTTCAGTTTATGCCTTCCTTCCTCTTCTTCCCATAGTATTGTTGAAGGTCAGGGATGAAAGACCAAGGACCATTCTCATAGCTGCAGACTGGCACAGGCAGCATTGGTATACTCTGCTTCGCAGTTTCTCCCAATTTCCCTCCGTGACATCTTCCTCTGAAACCAGATCTTTTAGTTCAGGAAGGGGGAAAATTCTGCATCCTCATCTTCAGACTCTCCATTTGGCAGCATGGCTCCTTGTATGAATCAATCTACTTCTTCTTCCCTTTCCCAGCAGGTGGTTGACGTACTTTGTGAGGCCAGGAGACCTAGCACTAGAAAGTCCTATGCTGGCAAATGGGAAAGATTCTCTCATTGGATGCAGGAAAAAGGCGAATCTTCTTCTCAGCCTACTCTTCCTCTGATCTTGGAATACTTGGCTGAATTGCTTCAAAGTGGACTTTCCTTTTCTTCTATCAAGATTCATGCTTCAACTTTTTCTGCTTACTGTTCTTTGAACAGCCCATTTTCTCTCATCCCTTGATGAAAATGTTTCTCAGAGGTGCTAGCAACTTAAAATCTCCCAGAAGGGCACCTACTCCGGCCTGGGACCTGAATTTTGTGTTGGATAAGCTCACTCTTCCTCCTTTTGAGCCAGCTGCCACTGCAAACTTAAAGTTTCTCTCTTGGAAAACACATTCCTTTTGGCTATTTCTTCAGCAAGGAGAGTTTCAGAACTGCAGGCTTCGATGACTGTGGAGCATTTTCTCATCTTCCATGCAGATCGTGTCTCCCTGAGGATCAATCCCTCTTTTATGCCGAAGGTGGTTTCTAGCCTGACTCTTAATCAGACCATACACCTTCCTACATTCTTTCCTAATCCTCAAAATCGAGGGGAAAGGATCCCTGCATTTTCTTGATGTAGACAGACAGCTCAGATTCTACTTGGACAGGACTAAGGATCTTTGGAAATCAGCTCAGCTATTGGTCAGCTTTGCACCTGGAGCTCAGGGCAAAGCTATTTCTAAGCAAACCATTTCTAAGTGGATTGCACACTGTATTTCTTTTTGTTATTCTTTTCATGGCAAGGTTCCTCATCAAGGAGTGAGGACCCACTCCACAAGAGCAGCCTCCACTTCTGCAGCTTTTTTAAGGGGTGTCCCTACTAAAGATGTTTTAGAGGCTGCCACATGGTCTTCTGTACACATGTTCACAAAGCATTATAATTTGCCTTTGTTTTCTAGATCCAGGGCAGAGTTTGCTTCTGCTGTTCTGCAGGGCATGCTCTCCAATTCTTGATCGTGTTGGTACCTCCTCCCTCTTCTCTGGGCTTTGGTAATCAACCCATTTGTTAGGACTGCAACAGTGAAACACGATGAACATAGTACAGTTGTGTACACTTACCATAAATGTAGATGTTCAAGTGTATTCATTGTTGCAGTCCTGGTTTCATTCCATCCTTAGCCCAGTTTTGGTATTCTCCTGCTCTCCTTTCCTAAGGTGCAGGCTTTATTTGGTTTACTAAGGATGCTTTATTTTTTATCTAAGCATTGTTTACTTGGGGGCACCTGACTTTTCTGGCAAGAAAGACTGAGGAAGTGACTTCGGCTGCCTCCTTTTGTGTCAAGGATACATCCGTCCTGTTCCCTTATCTTTGGTATTTGGGCCGATCGAGGGCTACTGGGGGCCGGATAACCAATTTGTTAGGACTGCAACAGTGAATACACTCGAGCATCTACATTTATGGTAAGTGTACACAACTGTACTTTCCTTGATCTGCCAGAGCACAAACATCTTGCTTTTCCACCAATTTTAGAGGTGGTTGAGGATCCCTTCCTGGATTCCTCCTTGAAACCTGACTCTCTGCTCCCAGCCCCTCATAAACCAGACAGGTTTTATAGGGTACAGGACTCAAATAAATACCTTTTCAAAAATCCATCTGCTGATTAAGAGGTGGTAACCCCAGGACACAAAGGGGCTAGAAGGCAGTTCCTCTAAAAACCCTTTACTTACAGAAAAATAGAGTAGGGCCCTTGATAGATGTGGGAAAAAGGTATATGTATATCAGCCACCCTTACTATGAGGGCTCTCAACTGTCAATTTCACATGATTAAACATCAGCAAACCATTCTGAATCAACTTAAGCAACTGGTCTCTTCAGTGGAGGATTCTCATGTAGCTAGGCATTCCTTGCACTGTGGCTATGATGTTGTGGAGGCTTTTAGCTGGGCAGCTGCCACTGGCTCAGTTATTAGAAGGCATGCATGGCTTAGGGAACAGTCTATTCCTGACCATGTTAAATCTAACCTCCTTGATGCTCCCCTTTGTGAAGCCCCTGCACTGGCCCAGTAATCAAGGAGCGTTAATCTTCACTGCTGGCAACAGCTAGGGGGGTGTACACACTGGAAGGATGACAAGTACACACACAGTAAAGTGCAATTTCCCTTAAGAACACACAGAGATCACAGTCAGTGTGAGGCTGGTTTCTCCCTTTTTCTCCAGATCCCCAATAAGACTCCACACTGGCACAGCTCTAGGTTTGAGATCTCAGCCGAGTAGCCAAGCCAAAACTTCCAACACTCTCTCTGTCCAGCCAGTGCTTTGTGTCCCTGCCCAAGTAGCTCAAACACACAGTTTGAGATTTGATTTACACACACACACACACACACACACACACACACACACACACACACCTGAGAAAGGCTATGCCCCCTTCTGCCCAGACTATAATGTAGTTCCAGCTGCCACCAACCAACTCTTTATCAGCTACTATAAAGCCCTTACAAAGAGTGTCCAGTCCTACTGTTACTAGTAATCCAAATGATAGTTTTGACCAAGTGCCAGGCTGTTAGGAGTGGCCTGTACAGTGTCAGCAAATAGATATGCAAGTACTCTTAAGAGCTTAAATATGTCTCACAAGTATCAGCCACAAGGTTAGGTTTAAATATATTTAATAATAATAATAATAATAATAATAATAATAATAATAAATAATAATAAAAGAACAAGGCAATACTCAGTCCACAAACACAGTTTCTTCAGAGTTCAAAATCACAGGAAATATTTTAAAACAACATTGCAGGAAACTCTCAAATAAATACAGAAAACATCTAATCTAATCTTTACTATATTCATATATATATCTAAAAAGAGTTACTATGCCCTAAGAACTTACTTGCAGAGTAAACCAAGTGCAGATGTTGATGATGAGTGGATGTTCTTGCTAGGTCCAAGACAAAATACAAAATGTACAGTCTCTCTCTCAGAGAGTTCCCAAATTAATATCAAACATTACTGCTGGGCCAGTTTGGATGACCTCACTGTTTGTCGCCTGACTTCAGTTCC
This sequence comes from Protopterus annectens, assembly GCF_019279795.1. Lineage (NCBI taxonomy): Eukaryota > Metazoa > Chordata > Ceratodontiformes > Protopteridae > Protopterus > Protopterus annectens. Next base: position 926,640,339 of record NC_056743.1, on the reverse strand, counting down.
CAAGCTAAACAGAAACTTAACAGAATTTCACATCTCTGTGTTAAAAATACATGTCTCAGATGTTTGCCAGATCTTGGAAGTCGTATAACAATAAAACACTTTATATTTTAAACCTAGTAATTACTTTTCTTTCAAGACAAGAAAAACATATAACTCTAGACATTGTGTCTGCTATTGAACTGAAACTGAGAGGTAACATCTTTTGTTTATGGCCCATCTATAAAGTAACTTAACCTCTACTATTCTTAAGTTCTGCAAGTTAGTCTTTTATGTTCCAGCAGGGCATGTTGTGATTACATTCTTAAACCTCAGTACATAACATACAGTTCTGTATAAATCATGTCAGTATTCACAAATGACACAGAATTATGTACAAAATTCCAGATAACTGGGCTGGCAGTGTGACACCCTTGACAAGGAATTCCTGTTTGGACCTAAAGCTATGGTTGTTTTTAAAAAAATGGAAGACAAAGCTAAGTCTATGCAAACTGTGAAAGACTCCTCCAAGTTGAGCTTCTTAGGTTTAGTAGGAGCTTCCCCACTAAACACTGGTCCTTTTCCTCCCAACCTAAAGGCAGACAAAGAAAAACCCAGTGGGAAAGTACTCATAGGCAGTTGCAACAGCTGCAGAGACCCAGCAGTAGACCTCAGAAACTTCCAGGCAAGGGAGTTCTAAACCTCAGACTTCTGCCAGAGAGCAACAATGACTCACTCACCATGCTCCCCCCACCTCCCTTCCCCATAAGGCTAGGAGGAAGGCTGTCCTTGTTCAAAGAAAACTGGGCTCACATAATTTCAGACAACTGGTTTCTAGACATTACTTTTTTCAAATGGTTATAAGCTCAGTGTCAGAGAGCCTTTAAAGTAACCAAGCTATCCACATATTCCTCAGAATCAAAAAACAAAGGCCCTTTCTCAGATTCAAATTTTGGGTTCTTTGGGATATGTGGAACCTGTTTCAGAACATCAAAAAGGCAAAGGGTTCTACTCCAGGCTATTCCTGGTTCCCAGAAAAGAAGACTCTTGGCATCCTATCTTAGACCTGTCCAACCTCAATCCATTTCTCCTGGTTACAAAATTCAAAATGCTGACTCTTCAAAATCTCCTGCCTATGATAGCCCCACAGATCTTTATGGTTTCTCTGGATCTAAAAGATGCCTACCTGTATATCCCATTTCAGGAATTGCACAGAAGCCTTCTTTGCTTCAGAGCAGGTTCCAGTCACCATCAATTTTCAGCACTGCTCCAGGGGTTTTCAACAAGTGCTTAGCCCAAGCAATTGCCTTTTGCAGGACCAGAGGGGTCCAAATATATATACCCCTACTTGGACATTTGCCTGATACAGGTGACAAATCTATCGAAACTTAACAAGGAATTTTTTTCCCCAAGACCTCCTGTCCTCCCTGGGTTTCACAGTAAATCTGCAAAACACCAACACTGTTCCAACCAAAAGGATAGTCTTCCTGGGGGCACTCCTGGACTCCTCACTTCAAAAAGCCTTCCTTCCACCATGCAAGGTCTCCTTTTTGACCCATTATTTTCTAAGCATCCAGCAGAAACAATGCATCTCAGCCAGAGAGTTTCTCCGAGGACTGGGATACATGGCATTGTGTATCCTCATGGTTCCTCTGTCAGAGCTGTATATGAGGCAACTCCAGTGGTACCTCAGAAATGCATGGTGCCAGCACTCTCAGTCCCTGATGACCGAGATAGAGCTGATCCCTTGTCTCAAAGAGGAGTTTGCATGGTGGTCAGGGGCTTGTGCCCAAAATCAGGGCCTTCCACTCAGAGTCACTCCCCAATGCCAAACTCTTACATAGATGTTTCAGATACAGCCTGGGGGGGGGGGGGGCTCAATTTCAACTCCTCTAATCCCAAGGGAAGTGGGAGGTTCAGTTCAAGGACAGGCACATAAACTGGAAAGAGCTTACGGCAGTGAAAAAGGCCTAATGGCTTTCAAGGAAAAATGCTAACCAGGGTCCTGATAATCAAAACAGACAACACCACAGTTATGTTGTACATAAACAGGCAGGGGGCAGCCATTCTTACCATCTATGCGGTCTAGTGATGAAAGTTTGGGAAACTGCTGACTCTGGGGTTGCACCTTCTGGCACAATACCTTCCAGGGGCTAAATTAGTCTAGCAGATCATCTCAGCAGAAATTTTATAGACTCCCATGAATGGCATCTGCATCGGAAAATATTTCTTAGCATGGCCCAGAGCCCAGATATAGGGAGTCCCACAGATAGACCACTTTGCCAGCAAGGAAAACACTCAACTGGAAAGATTCTGTTCCAGAATCGAACAGAAATCAGCCAGGAGAAAAGATGCTTTCTCCTTCCTTTGGACTCATCTCTTCATTTACGCGTTTTATCCCTTACACCCACTACCTTGAGTGCTTCTACATATAAGAGAAGAGGGCCCACAGGCAATACTGATAACCCTAGACTGGTCCAGGCAGCATCAGTACCCTCTGCTTCACGAACTAACCAACCAGAGTCCATGGCCGTTGCCTCAGAGAGTCAACCTTCTCACTCAGGATAAGGGAAGGATTGTGCACCCCAGCCTGCAGACGCTCAGCCTTTCAGCTTGGCTAATTCTACAGCATCCAGGAACAAGCTTTACCCTAAGCAGACAGGTTCAGGACATTCTCAAGGTATCCAGAAGGCATAGCACTAGGAAATCATACTCAGCTAAGAGGAAAAGATTTTCCATCTGGTGGCTGCAGCAGCGCCACAATCCTGATTCAGCCCAGGTTGGTACCATTCTAGATTACTTGGCTAGTCTGGTTGATAAGGGCCTTTCCTACTCCTCCATTAAAATTTGTGACACTGCTATTTCGGGCCCTATACCTGCTCGTCCTTCTGTCTTTTACCATTCCCTGTTAAGACATTTTCTTAGGGGAGTCATTCACATCAGACCACCCAGGAGGCAACCTGCCCTTCCATGGGACCTTAAAGTTTTTCTGGAAAAATTGACAGTGTCTCCTTTTGAACCTGCATCATCTGCCCCACTGAAGTTTCTAACTTGGAAAACTGCTATGCTGCTGGCTATCACCCCAGCCAGGAGGGCCTCTGAACTGCAGGCTCTCATAGCAGTGGTACCATTCCTAATTGTCCACCCAGACAGGGTTTCCCTCAAAACTAACCCTTCCTTCATGCCCAGGGTGGTCACTGACACTTCTCAATCAAGCCAATCACCTACCTAGTTTCTTTCCCAACCCCCAAAACAAAGGGAAAGAATACTTTGTTCTCTGGATGTGCATAGGCACCGCTGCTACTATCTTGACAGAACAAGAGCTTTGAGAAAAATCTGATCAGGTTTTTTGTGACTTTTGTCCCTGGCTCTGAGGGAAAACCAGCTTCTAAACAGATTGTCTGAAAATGGATCTCCCGCTGTATCTCCTTTGGTTACAGCAGTCATGGCAAAAAATCTCCTGAAGCTGTCAGGTCACACTGCACTAGGGCTAGTGCAACCTCTGCTGCCTTCTTGAAAGGAGTCCCTACTAAAGACATCCTGGAAGCTGTCATCTGTGCATGCCTTCACCAAACAGTACCACTTGGCAGCTTCTTCTAGGTCCAGAGCAGGATTCGCCACTGCCATCCTGCAGGGCATCCTCTTCTTTCTGTAGTCTCCTTCCTCCCTTTTTTAAGCTTTGGGAATCCTCCCACAAGTCAGGACTGCAACAGTGAAACACAAAGAACATAGTACAGTTGAGTGCATTCACTGTTGCAGTCTTCTTTCCCTGCCTCCTTCTCCCTTAGCCTGTTATGTAGTTTTACTCATAATCTCTTTTTTAGCCAAGAGGACCCTTCTTGGCCTCTCTTCCTGTAGAGTTTCTCTTTCTCAGTTCCCTACTTCTCACTGAGGATAAGAAAAAAATGATTTCATGACATAGGCTGGCTCCCTATATACCTAAGTGTACTGACATCAATTAGGGCGTCCTCCAGCCTTAGGAGAAGGAAAGAAGTTTCTCTGGTAGTCAGGCCGGCTAACAGCTTTCATGTCAGGAAATCCCACAAGTCAAGACTACAACAGTGAATACACTCGAACATCTACATTTATAGTAAGTGTACACAACTGCACTGTCTCTCAAGTTGTGTGATATGTTTAAATATATATATATATATATATATATATATATATATATATATATATATATATCAAAAGGTATGTTATATTCAGTATTATACAATTCTTCCTCTAAAACGTGCACGCTGATTGGCCAGCCCAACCAGCGTGCCCGTTGTAAATCCCTCAATATACTAACGGAAAAAGGTCCAGTCGCCCGGACTTTTTCCGTTAGTATAAAACACTGTCTCGCTATGTTAAAAGAGTTTAACATAGCGACACAGGTTTAAAAAAAGCAACGCAAATCTCCATTGCTTTTTTTAAAGCTGTCTCACTATGTTAAACTCCTTTAACATAGCGACACAGTGTGTAAAAAGCAACGGAGATCTTGCGATCTCCGTTGCTTTTTTAAAGCTGTCTCGCTATATTAAATGGGTTTAACATAGCAAGACAGCTTTAAAATAAGTAACGGAGATCTCCGTTGCTTATTTTAAAGCTGTCTCGCTATGTTAAACCCATTTAACATAGTGAAACAGTAAAAAGCAACGGAGATCTTGCGTTGCTTTTGCCCACAGCTCTGATGTACTGCGTAGGCATGCGCAGTTCATCAGAACTGCCGCGGAATACCAGACAGCTGCGGAAGAGCAGCAAAGAGGCATTATACAATGCCATTATTTAAGAAAAGTAATTATTTCTTTTCTTAAATAATGTCATTGTATAATAGCAATAGCCCACTTCTGGGTGTGGGTAATGCAGGATTTAACCACGGTTGTCTTTGGTCCCTCGGGACCAAACCACGCCAACCGTGGTTAAATCCCACATTACCCACACCCAGGCGTGGGTTATTGCTATAATAGGTCTAACAAGATATAAGTAAAGGAGAATCAAGACAACTTTGGATCTAGTGGAAATGCCTTTGGAAATTAAATGGGCCAGATAAAAGGCTTTCCAAACTACTGTTGAGTCATGATGATCAAATGATAAAGAATTATCAACAAGTGTACCCAAGATGCCTTACAGCAGTGTCTGACTGGAGGGATGCATCTCCTAGATAACTGAAATTGTTATTTTGTTTACCAAAATTAACCATGCTACTTTTTTTTACATTTAATTCGAGGCCATTATCGTTGCTTCATTTGTTAGTGTGGTATAAGCTGTGTTGGAGCAATTGTGAGTCCGTTGAAGATCGAATAACAGCATCCAATTTACAGTGATCTGCAAAACGTATTTAACCATAGGCTAGAGTTGCTATCTTGAAGGTCTGAGAAGTACATGCCAAATAGGAGGGGGTCCAAAACCGAACCCTGTGGTATTCCATTGGTAAAAGAGTGCATCTACCATTGTGCAGATGCAGTGTTAGGTGTAATTTGGACTGTGTAGTGTGGTTCTGGGCTCCTTAAAGGAAGGGTAAAGAAGAATGATAGAGGTATGCAGAGCTGTAAATTGTAGTAATGGAATGAAAGGATTAAACTGAAGAGAGATTAAATATGGTAACAGTATATGAAAAGATGGAGAGTGTAGGAATTTGGTGTGTAAACTGATGAAAAGTGAAAGAGAGATCAACTTTAAAGATAAGGGCATACATCTTAGAAGTAGCTATGTCTGCCAAGTAATAGAAAGTTGTTAAAAAGGTAATTTAAGGAAGCATTTCACAGCACTTAATAGTTGATTATTTTATCAACTAAGTAATTCCAACTGTCAGCTTTAATTGGTTTTAAGGCTGGGTATGATAAAATATTATTTAAATATTTCCCAGATAGAAGAGCTATAGGGTCATTATGATAGATGTAATGTAACATAATTAAACACAACGTGACACACAACATTGTTTTAAGTTTGGCAAGTGTAAACCGACACAAGTGTCTACATCCATGTGACAAACAGGAAGACCTAGACTTAAGTCAAAAGTCGTCAAAATGGAGAACATTGACATTTGTGCTGTAACGGAGACCTGGTTTAAAGCAGCAGAAAGCACCCTTACACTGCCAGACTGTAACTCATTCCACACCTTTCGGCCCCAGAGCATGGACCAAAGCTCCAAAGGCAGTGGTGTCTCCATATTCAGAAAAGATATGCACACCTCCAGACTAGCAGCTCAGCATAACACATCTGAGATACTTCAGGTACAACTAACATTGGGTAAGATGGTGATTCAGGTCATAGGCTGCTATAGGTCCCCAACCATGTCCCAAGACTCCCACTCCACATTCCTAAGCACCCTGGAAACTATAAGGGTCCAACCCAGCATTCTTATACTAGGTGACTTCAACTACCTCTCCATCAACTGGGAAAACTACTCATGCACCAATACACTGGTCCAACACTTCCTGGAATTCATTAATTCCAATGCCCTGGATCACCTCATTCTTACCTCTCCACTAGAGGATGCAACATCCTTGACCTGGTTATTACTAATGGGCAACCATTGCTCTGCACCAATAGTCAGTTCCTCCCTGGTTAGATCTGACCACAAACTAATCACCATGGAAATCCACATCTTACCCACACCCCCTGCATAGGTAACCACCATGAAAAACTTCTCCAGAGTTGACTTTGGGCTCCTAAAAACAAAGGTTGCTAACTTCACGACACCCATATCAATGGAAAATAGATGCATGACTGCCGAATCATACACCAATGCACTGTACGAACATGCACATAAATGCATGGAACTAGCCATACCCAACAGAACCAAGACACTCTCCTTCAAAAAAATGAAGCCAATATGGTGGTTCCCTGCCATTAATAAACTCTACAGCAGAAGGAAGAAACTGTTGCAGAAAAAGGTGAAGTCCCAAAGACTGGAAAAACTCCCTTATTAGCCTCAATAAAAAGTTGAGATCCCTCATCAAAACCTCTAAAGTCAGCTATGAAGGCAGAATTGTGGCAGACACTAAAAACAGCCACAAAGCCTTCTATAGTTATATCAAGAATCTCCATGGCAATACCCAGGTTTGCTCTGATTTACTGCACAATGGTACCTCTTATACTGAGCCAACAGATATTGCCAACATACTGGCCAACAGATTCAGTGCCAACTTTATACCCCTCCCAAAAGGACCATTCACAATACCAGAGGAAAGCCAGGCACCCAGCATTACTGCACCACAGGTTAAAGCTGCATTGTCCAAGGCCAAGAATACAACTTCCATGGGACCCAACAATATCCCTGGATGTGTTCTACATGAACTACAAAGTGAACTGGCACCACATTTGTGTGCCCTGTTCAATCACAGCCTCACCTCAGGCTTTGTCTCTACCAAATGGTGCACTGCTACAGTCATCCCTCTCCAGAAATGGGGAGTGACTACAGACGCTGGGAATTATCGCCCCATTAGCCTGACAAGTCTGATATGTAAGGCTATGGAGTGCATCATCACGGACCTAATTAACATGGATATAGAGAATCTCCAAACTCTAGATCACACGCAATTTGGTTTTGTGAAAGGTAGATCATGCCTTTTCAATCTGGTTGACTTCTTTGAGTCAATCACCAGAGCTGTGGATTAGAGCAAGGCAGTTCATGCAGCCTACCTCGATCTGGCCTAGGCCTTTGATACCATTCCCCACTCAAGAATTATTGATAAACGCACCAAACCAGGCATCAACCTCTATATCACTAGGTGGGTTGCAAATTGGCTCACAGATAGAACCCACAGTGTGAAAGTAGCGGACTCCAAGTTAGACTGCCGATCAGTCTTGAGTGGAGTCCCACAGGGATCGGTCCTCGGTCCTTTCCTGTTTGACATCTACTTCTCAGAAGTCCAGGCCAAAACGGAGGGACACTGACTGACCAAGTTCACAGATGACTGCAAGCTGGGAGCCATTATTAACTCCCCAAGTGATGTAGACATTCTACAGAAAGGCCTCACTGAGACCAGTGACTGCTGTCGAAACCATGGCCTTCAGCTTAATGACAAAAATGTGTCATCGTCCCCTTTGGGAAAAACTCAGTTCCCACTAATTACCACATCAATGGGAGCCCATTGAACACTGAAGGCATTATAAGAGATCTTGGGACACAGGTTGACAGCAACCTCTCCTTCGACCACCGCATTGCCACTGTGGTCAGAAAGTCCTATGTGGCACATCTCATTGCCAAGGGTTTTGCATCCAGGAAGAAAGAGGTCATCATCTCTCTCTACTCTTCCCTCATTAGGCCAGTCATCGAGTATAATACCTCATTTAGCATGTACCTCACTAGACACATGCAACAGCTGTAAAGGCCACAAAAGTACCTCACAGAGAGGATCCTAGGCCTTAAACACATGTCCTACATGGACAGACTCAAAAAAAACTCCAGCTGTTCTCTGTCATATCGTCTACTAAGAGGTGATCTCTGCTTGACTTACAAAGCCATGTCTGACCCAGCTGTGTTAGAAATGGTACATGTAAAGAAATCCCAATCCCTCCACACCACACGCTCCAGAGACCTCAACCTCATTACCACAATCAACAGAACATGCTGGAGGGACAGGTTCATAACCCAGAGACTGCTCGTGCTCTGGAATAAACTTCCCATACATGTCAGGCAGAGCACCTCACTGGCCATCTTCAAGAGAAATCTTGATGAGTGGATGGGAAATGGAAAGTTCACCCTGGGGATCACTCCAGTGGCTGTACTTGATATAGGCACTGGGAACTAACGGGTGGCACAATGCCACGGCACTTCTATGGACTAGGCTTGTAAAGGCTCCAGGGCCATTAGCCGCGTACACACCTATGAACCTAAGTAGCTTTATGTGATGCCATAATTTTGCATCCTTCCTCTTTGTCAGCTTCATAATGTAGATGTACCAAGCCCTGACTACAGCCCAGATTGACATGGGATGAGTTAGCAATCCCAATAGAACAAGGTTTAAACTAGCTAACCTCTGTCAGGCTGAGAGGGGAGGGGCAAGTCTGGGAACATACGTGCATTTGAGCTCCTTGTTGGAGAGTGAAAAGATGTGTATTTTTGCCTCAAGAGCTAGAGTTGCATTTGCAGACTTACATCAGTTATAAAAGTAAGTGATAGTCCTATCCTCACTGTGCACTTAGCCCAGTAGGTGTCATTGAGCATATGGGGGGTTGGCATAAAGTAAAAAGCCCAGTCTACCATGCAGCTTTTAAAATTGCTCCCACCTCTCTTGTCCCTTAGGAGAATGAATTGCTAGGCTGCTGCCCTTGAGGATACAGGTTGGTCAGTAAAGTGGAGAGGGGAAACCTCACAATTGGGGGAAGAATGGTGCAACAAGAAAATAAATAAATTAGAACACTTCTTCACTGACAAAACGTAGATGGTTATTTTGTTCAGTACAGTTTAAATGACTTTTGAGTGCCAGCCCTATGGGATAGCTGTAGACCAATGCTACATATGTATTTTATTTTTGCTGTGATGCAAGTAAAAAGTAATGATCATCTTTCCATGCAACCTTGTTTTACACTTAACTCTATTTTCATTTATAGTCCAGACGTTAATATTGAATTTATTTTTTAAAAGTAGTGTTTTTTTTTCTATTTTAGTTTCATTTTGTTTATTCAGTTTTAATATGGCTGCAGAGACAAAATTTTTGTTATAGACAGGCTTTGGCCAGTAATGAGAATACAATAGCAAAGCATCCTGAGTAATCATAGGAAGTTACTTCATCAGTAGAACAGTTGCTTAGTTGCATTGTGGTTTCATCATTACAGTATCACATATACTCATTTTCAAAGCTGGGTATTCTGTCTGCAAGATCTATTTCACAGCATATCTTTCCAAGAAGCAGGAAGCTCCTACTGCTGTAGTTAGTATGGATGTAATAGCGCAGGCATTAATTTAAGCACTGAGTTGTTATGCTTTCGGTCCAAAATGATAGCGTAGCAGGAGATTACTGTAAACTATCAGTTAACCGGAACTTAAGCAACCAGCTAAAAAATAGCGAAAAAATACAGTACAATTTTCAAGTGTTGTACTTACCTTACGTTTTTAGAGTTTGAGTTTTAAAAAGGAAGATAGGAATAAATTCCCTCTCTCCCCAGCCTGAGAACAAGTCAAACCAAACAAATAGTAAAAGGTACACTGTTAGGCCTATTTTTAATAGTAACTCCCAAGCAACCAGAAACTACAGTTATCCGGCATCTGTCGGTCCCCATGGGTGCCGGTTAACTGAGTTTACTGTACAACTGCAAGAAATTTTTCCAGGTAGCCACCCTTAACAGAAACAGAAAACTTGCTTGTAGGACCAGAAATATGTAATTGGTACTGTATGTAGTAAGGGATTTATATCTGAAACTCTTGGAAGTACTTAATTACACATACTACTAAAAGGTGATTAAATCATGGTAAAGGCATATATCAATATTAGGAGAAAATAGCAAGCACAGTTTAACTGCAAGGAATTCTACATTGGATGGTTGTGCTTGGCATAATTCTGAATTTGCTTTTGTCCTCACAATTAAATGGGTGTGCGACTCTTAACATATATCATGACAGTCTTAGGCTTAGAGAGCAACCGTGCCCAAAATGTTTGTTTTCTTTTCCACTTTTCATGTACTGAGTGAGCACATGATCCGTGGCAGAACAGACGAAAATGCACATAAAAAAAAAAATGTATATATACGTGTGTGTGTGTGTGTGTGTGTGTATGTATATATATATATATATATATATATATATATATATGTGTGTGTGTGTGTGTGTGTATGTATATGTATGAATGTATACATATATATATATATATATATATATATATATATATATATATATATATATATACACACACACAAACATATATGTACGTGTGTATGTATGTATATATATATATATATATATATATATATATATATATATATATACACACACACACACACTCACAAATACATGTATACATATATATCTGTATATATATATATATATATATATATATATGTGTGTGTGTGTATATATCTATATCTCATCTATATATATATATATATATATATATATATATATATATATATATAGTATACATATGTGTGTGTGTGTGCGTGTGTATGTATATATATATATATATATATATATATATATATATATATATATATATATATATACCTACATATACACACACACACTTTTCTGTCTTAGAAGAAATTCCATTTGCAGATGCCCCTGTAGGTTATCTGACATAGTGAGTACATATTTGTTACGTTTGATTTTGGAGGCTTCCTGCACTGGGTAACTGCTATCATGAATTCAAAGCAGTAAACATTATAAATAATAATATACAACCAGCTGGGATGTAGAAACAGGAGAAAGTCAAAAGGCAATGGCTTAAAAGGCTGAGTCCTAAAGCACCCAGGTGCTGAAGTATTTCTGGAATCATGATCCAAGCAATAATTCTTGGTGTTGGTTTACACCATTTACCAAGAGCCAGTAAGACTGCAATGGCAACATTTTTGAAGCAAATACTGAAAGCTGGCCTTTCACAGAAGTGTTTTCCTAAAAGCAGTTCACTGCCTGATGGCAGAATACAAAGTTAACAATTATTTTAGAAAGAGTTTGCCTAGTAATTTACAGCCTCTCCCTATCTGGAGCAAAACAGATGAAGCAGCTTGTCTTTCTTCCTGAACTCATACATTGTATTCATGTAAAACCTGAGCTCGTGGTGCATGTCCAGAGTACGAAGGTTAGTCTGTCCTACCTGGATGCTTCCTCTAGAGTAGAATGGTTTAAAGATTGTTATAGTACCACTTTATGGAGGTAAAACATGGATAGAGGACACCTCATTCTTGTAAAAGACCAAACATTGTTCCCTAGATATCCTAGAAATAGGGTCCTGCATCTGAAAGAACTGCAAGCAGAAGTGATGACACCAGTAACACAGTATTCTTAAAGGTGAACTTAAAAATATATATGCAAAGATTCTTGGGATTTTTTAAGAGGTATACAGAGAGATTTTTTCCAAATAGATTTACTACTAATAACTATTGATGTTGTGGACCTGTTCCCGAGTATTCCCCATGAGCAGGGTCTAGATTGGTTTAATGAAACATTAGTTAAAGAATCAGGTTTGTCAACTAACACTATAAATTTACTAGTTGAATTCATGGAAATTATACTAAAAAATAACTTCATGTTTTTCAATGGAGAAATATATAGACAAAAAAGGGGGTGGCAATGGGTGCCCCATGCGCCTCTATTTATGCAAACATAGTATTACATAGATGGGAGCAGGATTTTATCTTTTCCACTCAATGGAAGGAATACATAAAGCATTATACCAGATTTTTAGATGATTTAAGTATATTGTGGACTGTTACTGAGGGACAATTTTTTGAATTTTTTGTTTACATCAATTCCACGACTCATTTTTTGTCTTTTACATATGTTATTAGTAATGAGAAAATGAATTATTTGGATGTTACAATCTCTAAGGATTGTGTTAATAATAGGTTCACTTCTAAACTATACAGAAAACCCACTTTTTCCAACACATACCTGCACTTCACAAGCGGTCATCCTTACCATCAAAAGAAAGGCATAATTAAAGGGCAAATGGTAAGGGCATCAAGAATGTCAAGTACTTTAGAATATTTTATGGAAGAGTTATTGACACTAAAAAGTATGTTTTTGGAAAGGGGTTACCCTGAGGGTTTGATTGATGAGATGAGCAAAGAAGTTTTAGAATACAGAGAGAACAAATACCCCCCTTTATTTAGGTTTGGGGCAGATTTTAGAAACAAAATCTAGTCAAATTAGTAATGCTGTTTTTTCTAATAATTACACACATACCTATTCAAATGATTCTCAACAAATTGAAGAGGTAATCAGTAAGTTCTGGCCGGTTTTAACAGGACATGAAGAATTAAATAAACACATTTCGAGGTATCCTAGATTTACTAGACGTAGGGACACCAACATAAAGGAACTATTTGAGAAGTTCCAACCTCAAGAAAGAACTAGTAACAATAAGAATTTGAAAAAAGGCACTTATAAATGTGGAAGTTGCAAGCAATGCACATTCATTCTTAATAGAGGTTCCTTGTATATTCCCTCTAGGAATTTTTGTTTTAAAGCCAACATTTATGCGAATTGTGCAATGCAAAGAATAGTATATTTGGGATATTGTACAAAGTGTTTCAGTTTTTATGTAGGCAAAACAGAAAGGTCCTTGAGAAAGAGAATTTATGAGCATATGTATGAAGTCTCTAGAAAAAAAGAAACTAATGCCTTTTATAAACATTCAATTTCATGTCCTGAGATGTGTATAAAGTTTATTGTGTTGGAACAGGTGCAAATGGATGGTAGAGGGGGAGACTGGGAAACCCGTTTAGAATACAAGGAACTCTTGTGGCAGCTTAAACTAGACGCTGCCACAAGTCCCGGTTTAAATGATAATATAAACATAAAAAGTGTTCTTAAACTAAGAATGGCCAGACTGTGATTCATAAGTAATTTGATGTCATTGTATATATAATTTGTTTAATTATTTAAGTAATACATTATTTGTAAAATAGATTAATATAATATAATTTGAATTAATATATTTATGAATTTTTACAATAATACATTGATTTTAATAAATCTTTGCAGGTATTAGTTTTGTATTGACAGTTTAGAAAATGTTTATTAAACACATTGAGAATATTTTTATAATATTTTTACAGCATTTTTATAATATTTACATATTTATTTATTTATATTATGAAAATGGCATATGTATGTTTGTTATATGTCTATATACATATATATATATATATTTTTATAATTCCACATATTTTTGTAGGACATGAAATTAATTAATTTTGTTGTAGTATATAAGAAATTAGATCTAATGAATTTCAATATTAAAATAAGGTTAATATGATTTTTTATATTTTATACACATCAGTATTCATGGATTATACAATAATAGTACGATGATGTAAATGAAATGTAGTCAGGCTAGGAAATGAATGTACAGCTTTAAAGTTTAATTAATTCTGTTGTCACATGGTGGTTAACGAGTTTTATATATACAGCCCTTTTTTAGTGCACATTTTATCTTGATAAAGCTTGGCAATGGGACCAAGCGAAAGCGCTTGATTTCAACTGTGTTGTCTTCTTTTGACTGAATGAATTACTGCGCTGAATAGCGAAAGTTTTTAATGCAATTTTAAGACAAGAGTAATAGTCTTTTTTATCACAACGCTCCTCCAACGGACTGGTTCTTCGAGCAGTGGAAGGGTTGCTTTGGTGTTTACTGTTTTACATTTAGAATACAAAGTTAACAATTATTTTAGAAAGAGTTTGCCTAGTAATTTACAGCCTCTCCCTGTCTGGAGCAAAACAGATGAAGCAGCTTGTCTTTCTTCCTGAACTCATACATTGTATTCATGTAAAACCTGAGCTCGTGGTGCATGTCCAGAGTACGAAGGTTAGTCTGTCCTACCTGGATGCTTCCTCTAGAGTAGAATGGTTTAAAGATTGTTATAGTACCACTTTAAGGAGGTAAAACATGGATAGAGGACACCTCATTCTTGTAAAAGACCAAACATTGTTCCCTAGATATCCTAGAAATAGGGTCCTGCATCTGAAAGAACTGCAAACAGAAGTGATGACACCAGTAACACAGTATTCTTAAAGGTGAACTTAAAAGCCACATGCCCTGCTACTTGAATGGGGGATGGGAAGTTTTATTCAGTCATAAAGTTCAAGTTCCATGGAGAAAGATTCTGCGGAAATGGATGAAGATGCAGGACCCCTTTAAGGAGCTGCTTAAGTAACCAGTGTTTAAGACAACTCTACCCTTTCCTGTTCCAGCAGTAATGGCTTAGAGGGATAAAGTTCTGAGTACAACCCAGGGAACCCAAGTTTGACTGGTGGCTCTGACAACTACAGGACCTGGGAGAAAGTGAGGATGTACAGGAAGATAGCAATTAATGAGTCCCTGGTGATGATACCAGGGACCATAACAGAGCAGCATAGCTGCAGTTTGTGCGAAGTAGGGTGTATGTCAGCATGTAGATGGGGGGAGGGTGTGTCCTTTATGTTGCTTTTGTTTACCCTCCATAGGCTTAGCCACATTTTCTCAAATTTTACTTCTAAAGTTCTGCCCTGCTACTACCACTCCCAACACTCCAGCATCAGTGGTAACCCAGCCCTGCAGTCAGGGCTAGCCTTAGATGAACTGGAGCCCTGTGCAAAGGTTTTAATGGTGTCCCCAAACCAGTATTTCCCCACACAGCCCTCTCGTGCCCACCCATTTATCTTTACATCCTGGTCTCTCTACTCCATTCAGATAACTTTTTCTTTTGTTTTATCCCAGTTACTGTCAGCTTTTTCCTTCATCCTTTCAACACACCCTAATTGGTCAAGACTGCACTCTAATAACTGTGGAGGAACTTATTTTTCCATTATTTTTTTTTCTTCCCTCTCTCCACCAACCATCAAGCCTGCCTAGTAGTACTTGGACCCATTCATTCCCTGTCAGTAAGGAATCTTTCTTCATATCCACCATGGTAAAAGCCTATAATGGGGAGTCATCCAGGCAGATGTCAGAGGCACTTGTGCAATGGAGAGCATTTTTCAGTTACAGCACTACCTCCTCTACCTGGTAGTGACATGAACACCTGCATCACTGCAGAGACTGACTAATGGTCCAGCCATGCACACTGCCTCACATGTGGGGACAGGAGCTACTGCCACAAGCTTGGGCAGCCACCGTGCACTTTTCTTCCAGTACCGGCTTCTACTTTCAGTGTTCATGAGACCTTCATCCTACCGGAAAGGATGTTAGGCATAACTGGGATGGAAACCACCTCCTTCTCAGAATAGGTACAGTCTGTCCACCCTGCTGGCACCATCAAAAACCTGAGCCACATTAAGCCACTCTGGTGGCATAGATGGATTTAGCCCTGACTACTGTTCAGCCAACACAGGTTCGATTAGTTGCTCAAATGACTGAGTGGCAGGGATGGGATGGGCTTGCCCATCCAAGGTGGGAGGGCATTAATTGAACTGCTCCCAAAGGAGAAGCATGGTCCAAAGAGGGAAGTTGCCCTCAGATATAAACAACTGCCCATAAATAAGCTGTAGTGAGCTTCTCTGCATACCTATGAGGTTTGGTTGCAAGGAAGATTAAAGAAGTAATGACTACACTGTCCATAGTCTCCTCATAGGTTGTAGTGACCTTTTGTGCATGCGCCTGAGGTTTGAAAGTTAAAGAAATAATGAGAAGATTATCCCTAGTCCTCTCACAAGCTATAGTGGCCTTCTTTGCACTCCTCTGAGGTTTAGCTGTGTGGAAAATTAAAGAAATAATGATCACATTTTCCCCAGCACCAGGTCAAACTATAGGAATATTCTGTCCTCACTTCTGAGGTTTGTGAGGAAAGAAATAATGATCGCAGTAGTAGTAATCGCAGCTGTAGTGGCCTTTTGTGATCACCTCTGAGGTTTGGTTGAAGGGAAATTAAGGGAATAAGGACCTTATACAGCCTTCCGCACACCCTACGTTCCTCTTCTGTGTACATCTTTGAGTAAAGCGAGTTTAGATTAGGTGGGGTTTAATGCAGAAGTCACTACTAAGTCTTTATCAGAATCCAATCATACAGTCTTGGGGTGTGTGGGCACCAGTTCCCCAGGGGTATAGGGTGTTGATGGTCTGTGATACATTTTGTGTCTCATCTTTCAAAGATAATGTTTTGTTTTTTTGTTCAGTTTTATTTTTACCGATCGCCATAAAAGCCATGTGTCTGTCAATATTTTGTGTGTCCACAGATAAAAACAGGTGTTATTTTGTCAGGCACTCACACGCACTGTCATATGATGGACTGATTTTTCACACACAAATACACATAATAATATTCTCTCTGTCAAGAAGCTGCATCTGTCACAAGATTTGAGTACATGCACATACACTGCATGCTTATCAACAGGCACATTGGAGAAATGCCAGTTCACCTGCAGCATGTCTTTTATGTAACAGAGCAAATTAAAGCTCATGAATAAACTCTTACAGAGATAGGGAAGGCATACAGGCTCCACACAAAAGAAGCTACAGCCAAGAACTCGACCAGAGCGAAGTGCTGTGAGATGGTAATGCTACTTGCTGTGCAAATGTTCCAAATATCAGTTGTTTTTACACACTTCCTGCAAAGCTACCAAAGATAATCGCTTATTGTGTACAACACTGATGGATAACTGATGAAAAGTGAAAGAAATTTTGGCCAGCTTGTCACTCTTAAATACACTGCAATACCCTGTCCAAACAAACATGCCGACACACATACATGCGCGCACCCACAGAAATGTGCCATAGCAGTAATATCTTTACTTTGATTTCAAAAAGTACACTGCACTGTGACACTGCTTCTGTTACAGCAGATCGGGGGGGGGTATGAAGAACTGCCCAATGCACCAGATGAACTAGCTGTATCTCTGGAGACTGTTATTTAACAGTCAGCAAACAACAGAGATGAGGTTTTGGGGTAGGCTGACACTGAATGAAAGAATGAATGAATAAATACATTTAAGAATGCACATTTTTGTATGGCCATGCTGATTAAATCAATTCCCAGCGTACATAGAGTCGACTTGCCAACATCCCTAACAGCTAGTTGTGGAATATCAGGTTGCATATTGGTGAGAAGGTAGGGTTTAAGGGAAAAACCTGGTGAGACTAGTGAATGGGATGCATCATACACCTCCCACCTCTGCTGTGCTTTCCAGCCCCCCCCCCCCCACACTGGGTAACCTTTTACAGGGAACCTGTACTGGACATGGAAGCAGGAACAGTTTTGAGGGAATGTGTAGCAGATAATAGTTATCTGCAACACCAGGACTTACAGCCCCCCCCCCCAAAAAAAAAAACGCTTTACTTTACATACATGTCTGGAACAATAATCCTATCATGGAATAGTAATAAAGGTCTCAAGAGATAAGTCAGGATCACCTGTAAGCTAATTGACTAAGGTATGTAGGATAGCTTTCTGCCCAAAATACAAACTTCCTGTGGAATAATCATACAACTTTCTGGAGAAAAGTCAGGATCATCTTTAAACGAACTAAGGTGACATAGGACACCTTTCTGTCCATGCCCATTATGCAATTTGCAGATCATTCAATTTCAATACATTCTGTTCACATCATCAGACTGTTAAGTCCATTCTCCATAGATTGCGTTTCTTAATTTCCTTTCTTTCTTTAAGAAGTATCTTCTTCATCACCATGCCTAAAGTGTCTTTGAGATATTCTGTCCTTCTGGTATGTTGCATCTCTTCGTAACAGTACAAGTATAGTTGTTGGGATATATAATCCTGCATCTCTTGGTTATTCTGCCTAAGAATGTAGAAATTGATTGTCCTTTTTCACTAATTGTACTATGCAGTTAACTGCTGAACTAATTATGTAGTGACATAATTGTATTTCCTTATTTATTTGCAAACGGAGATCTATAAATATCAGTATTTGTTCTTTGTTATACATATTAAGTATAGTTTGGAACATTTTCCCCATGCATTGCCTAGCTGAACATCTTGGTTATCTGAATGTATAAATGAATATTATGTGGTTTTCTTCCCCTTTTTGACATTTTATTGACTCACTTATTTTCTTCTTTCAAGACAAAACCATAAGAGAATGGGATTT
Source organism: Protopterus annectens (assembly GCF_019279795.1). Classification (NCBI taxonomy): domain Eukaryota; kingdom Metazoa; phylum Chordata; order Ceratodontiformes; family Protopteridae; genus Protopterus; species Protopterus annectens. The sequence goes on along the minus strand of NC_056743.1, from coordinate 926,621,696 downwards.
TGCAGACATCCTGAAAAGGAGCATTTGCCTTGAGATGAACACACAAGCATGGTGTGAAAACTGTGAGAAGTACCAGCCGACGGTAAGAAAGAAAACCAGTACTCATCCTTCAATGTAATGTGTATCCTTGTAAGATAGTTTTGTACAGCTCTATTAAAAAGAATTGTATAGTTAAACTGTGCTGCTTACTAAAGCATTTTAAGTTGATTTAAATTTATTTTTCTGTTTCCAGGAACAATCTTCTTTACTTTCACTGCAAGATGACACACAGCACATGCTTTTTGTTAAGAACTCTTAGTTATAAAAGTTATAAATAACAAGTTAACTTTAGGACCTTATTTAAATTATTTGTAAATTATTGTTATGTGATATTTATTTATATATAAACATATTTATGTGAATTTTATTTGTATTAGGAAGACATGGTGGGGATTTTTATGTGGTCAGAATTTAACACAAATGCAAGTGTACTTTTTTTCGTATAGGTACATACACCTTTAAATGTGCTTATTTCTATGCATATAGTTTGAGCTGCTCTGATTAGACAATACTGTTTGATGTCACCCTTTAAATTCGTTATATAAACACTAATTTCAATTGTTTTATCTGATGAAGTCTATATGTATAAGTGGACAAAAGCACTTATCATTTTAATTTGAGTATTAAAGAAATTGTTTTTAACATTCTGGAGGTGTCCAGTGTCTATCCTGTTGCCAGGAGTTATATTGGAGTTTGTCTTCATTCCTGTTTTTAAATTAGTTTGTTCATTCTGTGGGATGGCAACAGGGAATGATACGAGCTCTACGGTGGCAACAGGGAATGATACGAGCTCTACGGATCATACTGTAGTGAACAATATCCAGGAGCATCGGGATACTGTGGGCTGTTTAACTTGTTTGATCGAGCAGCTTACAAAATGAGTGAACCAACTGTTACAATCAGTGGGTTTTGATTTTAACATCACACCATTGTGTTTGGGACCCAGTTGGGCTGAAACCTCGCAAACTACATTTCCCAGCAGTCTTCACTCTTCACAGCATCGTGGGAACCAATCGATTATATCCAGGGACTCGCCAAACTTTGTTCCTGTTGCTCGAACAAGTATAACATTTCCTGATTGGCTAAATATGAATTTTTCATTTAGGTTTTGAATTCAACCTACTGAACTTGTTTCTTTGAGTAATAAACTGGATGATGCCTGTAACTCTGAGACTCTGATTGCTGAAGTTATTGCTAGGAGCAGAGCAGTTTTCCATGATAAAAATTTTATCTCAGCTGTATTGGCTGGCTCAAAAGGAGGCATTGTGAGCTTTTCCAAGACAAAGTTGAGGTCCCATGTAGGTAGCGGCGCTCTCATTGGGGGTCTTATATTTTTGGCCCCTCTGAGGTACTGTCTCAGCAGTGGATATGAAAAAATACGAGGTTCTGTATTGTAATGAGCTGAAATGGCAGAGGCATGGATCTTAATTGATGAAAAGGATAGGCCTTTGTCCAACATCTCAGTTAGGTATTGTAAAATCTGAGGAATATTTGGAACAACCGGTTCAAGTCCTTGTGCCTGGTTCCAAGCACAGAATCTCTTCCATTTTTCTGCATAAGATTTTCTTGTGCTGGGCCTTCTGGCTTCCAAAATGACATCCATAACTGCTTTAGAGATAGGTGTATTCTGAGTGGTTATATTATTCGCCATGCAGCCAGATTTAAGGTTTTGAGTTGGCTGTGCAGAATCTGATTGTTTTGTTGGGTCAGAAGATGAGGAATTTGAGGTAAAGTCCAGGCTGGATCCTGAGACAAATTCTTTAGGATTGGGTACCATTGCTAGTGTGGCCAGTCTGGGCAATCAGAATCATTTTTGGCTTCTCTTGTCTGACCTTTAGGAGTACCTTGGGGAGGAGAGGCAGTGGAGGAAAGGCATAAACTGTCAGGGCTCTGAATGATAGAGCATCCACCTTCCATGCTTGAGTGTGATAAATCCTTGTGCAGAATCTCTGTAGTTGGCAGTTGTGAGGGGAGGCAAATAGATCTATGTCTGGGCATCCCCATTTCCTTGTTATCATGCTGACGATTTGTGGATCTAGTTTCCACTCATGAGGGTCCATGAGGTTTCTGCTTAGTTCGTCTGCTAGAGTATTTTTCTTTCCTGGCAGGAATTGTGCCTGTAGATGTACTTGGTAGGCCAATGCTGTGTTCCACAAGGTCATGGCTTGCCTGCAGAGGGGTTAGGAATGTGTGCCCCCTTGTTTGTTTATGTACCACATGACTGTAGTGTTGTCTGTCTTTAGTAAAAGTTGTCCTGGCTGAAGTAGATCCTTGAAGGCTGTCAGGGCATTCTGTACAGCTAGCATCTCTTTTTGATTGATATGAAGATGCATTTGGTCTGCGGGCCACGTGCCCTGAATACATTTTCCCGCCATGTGCGCCCCCCAGGCATAATCTGATGCATCTGTTGTTAGTGTCTGCCTGGCTGTGGGTAAAGTGAAAGGCTGTCCCTTGTTGTGGTGACAGGCCAGAGCCCACCATCGAAACTCTTGTTGCAGGCAGGGAATGAGAGTGATTATTGTCTCCAGACTGTGGCAATGTTGAGTCCAAACACTTTTTAGATACCACCGTAGCTTCCTCATATGCAGTCTTGTATATGGAATTAGCAGAATGCAGGATGCCATGAAGCCCAAAGCCTGCAGAATTTTTCTTGCAGGTAGCTGGGTCTTTGTTGCCATAATTTTGATTACAAACTAAAAAAAGTTAAGACATTACAGCTTGAGAATGCTTATTTTAAGGAATGTGGTAGGAAGATTGTTCCTAAGGGATTATGCTTGTGGAGATTTCCCACTGGACTTATTGAGAATTCACCACTGCATTTGGAACTCGTAGCTCTTTTTGACAGGCAAGGTTTGGAACTTATTGACCTTTTAATTAAATACAATTGTGAGGACATTAAAGTCTTGTCTAATGAACTTAATAATTTGAATGATAATATTCAACAACATACATAGTTTAGTTTAGATTTCATTATGAGCAGGTCTTCCACAGTTTAAACCAACATTTATGCCAGCAAAAAGACAAGAAGTTTAGTAAATTACAATGTGATATTGCAGATTATTCTAAAGGTGTTGCTTACCCCAAACCTCCAAAATCTCAAGCATGGGGTAATAAAAAGTTTTTTGAAGGGAGTAACAGTAATTGTAATACTGTAGATACACATAATAATGCTGCTAATAATAATGCCAATGATATAACTCCGGTAACTGTTATTAATAATGAAAATTTACATGGTCCTGGTTTTAATTTGCAAGATGGACATATTTCCCCCCCTTAGACGTTTGCCCATATACAGGAACGAACTGAAGCTAGGATATCGAATCAACAAATGGATGGTGATGATTTTTTTTATCCCACGCATACAACAGCCATACCGGAGAGGCACATGGAACTTTTACAGGGGTAACTCACAGACGGGCAGCTTTTAGAAGAAGGGAGAGGGGGGACAACTGAGGAGAATTTAGTAGATGATAACCAGCATACCCATAATTGTAAGATTATTTTTAATAAAGATTTTAAGGTGTATAATTATTGTTTAACTAATGTGGATTCTTCAGTTGCTGACTTACTAGCCAAGAGTATCATGTTTGTACTTTCTGTGACATCAAAGGTGCCCCATGTACTAATGGGTTTGAAATTATTTTTAAGGAAAGTTAATTTACAGCTTTTTTTTGGTACATAATTTACAAACACAAGTCAATTTCATGTACCTAGTACTTTTAACCCCCCCCCCCCTTTACATCTTATATTACAATTATTTGAGAGAATATGTGAATTGGATATAAGGAATTTACAAAGATGGGAACATTTTTTGCAGAATAATTTAACCAGTGATGAAAGGAAAGTGTTGTATTTTTTGAAACAACAGAAAATACACATAATGACACCAGATAACGGAGGGGGTTGTACTTATGGATTATTACGACCATTATTCTAGGCTAGCTAACATTTTAGATTCGGAAAATTATGAGTTAAGCTCTAGGAATCAAATGAATATCGCTTATAAAAGAATTAGAGAACAAATTAATGATTTATTTATTGAGAGGCATATTGATGTCCCTTTATTTCATTTTTAAATGCGCTACATCCTAATACTATTTTTGGTCTACCAAAGATCCATAAGAGCATTAATGATGCACCCTTTAGACCTGCAGTGAATGGCAGCAATTCAATTTCTCTAGCTGTGCAGAATATGTTGACAGTATTTTGAAAGCATTTATTAACAAGGAAAAACAGATATGTAAAGATTCTTGGTCCTTTCTGGAAACCGTAGTCAATTCTGATGATTTACTTGTCACAACTGATGTGAAGGAGCTTTATACAGTTATAGGTTCATAGGTAAGTACTAGGCTATTGGCCCTAGGGCCTATTTTAGCCTAGACAAAAAAGTACCCTGGCTTTCGCCACCCAAGAAAATTATTTTCCTGTGCCCCTGTCGAGCAGAGGCCCAGAGATGATCCCCGGGGTGAATTTCCTATTTCCCATCCAGTCATCAAGATTTTTCTTGAAGAGTGTTAATGAGAAGCTTTGTTTGACATAGGTAGTTTGTTCCAGAGTATGGGAAGTCTCTGGGACAGGAGTATATCCCTCCAGCATGTTATGTTTATTGTGGTGACAAGGTTTAGGTCCCTAGAGCATGTAGCTTGGAGGGATTGAGATTTCTTTAAGTGGAGCATGTCCAACAGCTCTGGGTTTGACATAGCTTTGCATGTTAGGCAGAGATCGCCTCTGAGTAGGCGATATGCGATGGAGTAAAGCTGGAGTATTTAGAGACTGTCTGCGTAGGGCATCTGTTTGAGGCCGGTAATCCTCTTTGTGAGGTATTTCTGCGGCCTTTCCAGTTGTTGTAGATGACTTGTGAGGTACATACCAAAAGGGGCGTTGTACTCTATAATGGGTCTAATGAGTGATGAGTAGAGAGGAATAATGACCTCTTTTTTCCTGGATGAGAAACCTTTTGTGATGAGGTGTGCCATGTAGAAGGATTTCCTGACTACTGTGGCAATGTGATTATCAAAGGAGAGACTACTGTCCACCTGTGTCCAAAGGTCTCTTATCACATTTTCGGTGTTAAGTAGACTACCACCTATGTGGTAGCTCATGGGTACAGAGTTTTTACGAAAGGGGATGACAGTGCACTTTTTGGCATTGAGCTTGAGGCCATGGCTTTGACACTAGGCATCTGTCTCAGTGAGGCTCTTTTGTAGGATTCCTACATCGTTAGGAGTTTCGATTATGATTCCTAGTTTGCAGTCATCTGCGAACTTTGTTAGCCAAAGACCTTCTGTGTTAGCCTGTACTTCAGAAAAGTAGATAAACGGGAGAGGACTGAGGACTAAACCCTGTGGTACTCCACTTGTCACTGGTCTGAATTCTGATTTCGAGTCTGCTACTTTCACAGCGTGGGTTCTGTCAGTGAACCAGTTGGCACCCCATCTTGTGACATAGGGATTATTACCTAGTTTAGTGAGTTTATCTATAAATCCAGAGTGGGGGATGGTGTCAGAAGCTTTGGTGAGATCTAGATAGGCTGTGTGAACCACCTTACTCTCGTCTACGGCTTTGGTGACTGCTTCAAAGACGTCTATCAGGTTTAGGAGACATGATCAGCCTTTTACAAACCCGAACTGTGTGGGGTCCAGATAAACTATATATGTGTTTTTTGGATGATATTTTTGTCATTTGGAAAGGCAGTGATATAGATGTGAACAATGTTTTGCATTATATTAATATTTCTACTTATTTTTTTTAATTTACTTGTGAATACAGGCTTAACACTATAATTTATTTGGATGTGTTTTTGAGCAAGAACTTTACAAATAAATGTTATGTATCTAGGATACATAGAAAAGAGACCTGTTCAAACGGACTGTTACATTTTTCAGGCTTATACTCATTTAGTCAGAAGAAATTAGTTATAAAGGGACAGCTGGTTAGGGTTGCAAGAATGGTCTCTAAGGACACAGAGTTCAACAACGAATGTGATTTATTATATAATATGTTTATAAACAGAGGATATCCAGAGGCTTTAGTACTTGAAATAATTGTTGGAGTAAGGCAAAAAATAACATCTGGCTATTTTAAACCAATTTTAAAATCGACTGGTAGCATGATCGAGAATACATCTGCAATAGTATCTAGGTCTGATGATGAAATTAATTACAGTGAACCTTTTATCTCCACATTTAGTTTGAATAGTAGGGATATTGAAGGGATTTTTAAGAAAAACTGGCCAATATTATTAGAGGATAGTGACTTTAGACAAAAAAAATAAATGATAGGCTGTTTTTTGTGCATCTTAGAGGTAGGAATTTAAAAACAATATTGGAAAATACATCAAAAATGTATAACAGACAAAATGTAAGCATGAAGAAATGTAGTTTTTGTAATTATTGTGGATTTATTTGTAAGCATGATAGGTTTTTTATAATAAATAGGGAATATGAAATATATAAAAAATGTAATTGTGAATCAAAAGCCCTAGTATACTTAGTCAGGTGTAATGATTGCCAATGCTGTTTTATTGGTAAGACTGAATGTAGATTAAAGGGCAGAGTGTACAAACATTTATATGGTATTATGAGAAAGAATCCAGGTAATGCCTTGGCTCGACATATTATAGAATATCCAACACATTCTTTTAAGTTTATGACCATTGACAATGTTGAATTTGACACAATAGGGGGCCCATGGATATTCATTTTGGAGAAAAAGGAGTTATTTTGGCAGCTAGAATGAAATTCTTGTTCTTGGCCAGGTTTAAACAATGTACTTTCCATCGCATGTTTATTAAAACTTAAGGCATTTTCATCTTAATTTTTTGAGCATTTTTATATTGTGGTTGTGCCAGTCTTAATGTACCCAACCTTATTTGGTTTTGGAGGCTAAGCAGGGTCGGGTTTGGTTAGTGTTTGGATGATACACATATGTGTATATTTATACTTTTATAACAGGATTTATATATATGTGTACTTTTTACTGGTCATAATAATAATTAACAAGTTATTTTAGGACCTTGTGTAAGTTATTTGTAAATTATTGTTATAAGATGTTTATTTATATATAAACATATTTATGTGAATTTTATTTGTATTAGGAAGACGTGGTGGGGATTTTTATGTGGTCATAGTTTTTCACAAATGCAAGTGTAAATGTTTTTCGAATAGGTACATACAACTTTAAATGTGCTTATTTCTATGGGGTCTATATTAGCTGAGCGAAAGTCCGTTTACGCGAATAAGTAAATGTCGACACGTATTGTGCAAAACTGACTTATAGCGAAAGTACAAAACCGCGATTTCGGAAATGTGGAATTACTATGGTTGGCCCGTCTGGGAATAGCTGTATAAGGTAAGTGTTGGATAGTTACAGACTTTAGGGTTAGGTTGCTGGTTAAGGTAAGTGCATCGATAGGTTATGTATGTTAGATTTAGTGTAGGGTTAGAAGTAGGGTTTTGTTAAATGTATGTATGTGGATTATTTATTTTGTTTGTGTATATCTATGTAGGGGAAGTGTACGGTAGTTACGGACCTTAGGGTTAGGGAGGGGTTAAGGATAGTGCATAGATAGTTGTGTAAGTGGGGTTTAGTGTAGGGTTAGAAGTAGGGTGTTTTTGCTTTACTTTAGGGTTAGAAGTAGGGTTTGGTTAGTGTATGTATGTGCTTTATTTATTTTGTTTGGGTAGATAGTATGTAGCGGGTGGTGGGGTTGGCCGAGTATGACAGTTCGACATTTAAAATTTTGCGGTTTAGTGCATTCGGGTTATCCGCGGTTCACACAATAGGTGTCGGGATTTTAGTATTCGCTTAATAGTATTTTCGCTCTCGTAATATAGACCCTTTCTATACATATAGTTTGAGCTGTTTTGATTAGACAGTACCGTGTGATGTCACACTTAAATTAATGGGTGTTTATATAATGAATTTCAATTGCTTTATCTGATGAAGTCTGTATGTTTAAGTGGACGAAAGTGCTTGTCATTTTAATTTGAGTATTAAGTAAATTGTTTTTAACGATGTTCTTCATGTTTCACTGTTGCAGTCATCACCTGTGGGATACCCTGCTGTGGTAGCCCTCAGCTGGCCCGAATACCAGAGTCAATGTTTTTCTGCCATTACATCAGTCTTTCTTGCCATGGAGCTCGTAGCAGAAGCCATTCGCAAGTGTGCTGGTCAGTTGCTATCAGAGCTCGAATTACAGCTGAAAACGTCTAAAACTAAGTACCCTGTTGGAGATCCTTTTTTCTGGCACTAACCGATGTTTGAAAAAGTTAATTGTCTTGCCTGTGGAAAACAGATCCCACACTAAGACTTCCATTCATACTGCATCAGTTATTTAGGCCCAGACCACAATGTCCCCCGTTGCTGGTTCTGTGTCCTCTTTAAATTGAGAACCATTCATTGTAGAGCTCTTGTTGTAGACAGGTATTTTTGTCTTCCGTCTTCGCATACCAAAATGGCGTCCATCAGCCAGCAATCCATAGACATTCTGAAAAAACATAGAGATGAAGATAGAGACAGACCAAACAAGGCTAAGCCATCTGACGACGCTACCGATAAGCAGGTAGTCAGTTCTTCAAAATTCAGTGAGGTGCTTTTGCAGCCTCTGATGCCTGATACGATATCTATGCAGGCCTCTATTGAGACCCTTTCAGAATCCAGTGTGCCGCAGAAATCTTCTTCGTCTTCCAAGCCTTTGGTTGTCTCTGCCTCAGTTGGGTCCGGAGGCATGACGCAGGCACCGGCTTCCAAGGAGGCCTTTCGCACTACGGATTCTAGATAAAAACCGACATCCTCACATCCGACTACCACTTCTGTCAAGACCGATGGATACTCTTAGGACTAAAAGCCAGGCCACTCCCTAGCAAATCTACCTCTAGTCACCATCTTACTCCTGCGCCACCACCCCAAGCCCAAATGCTTAAGTTGGTGGAGAATCGTATCTCCCTTATCAGAGGTAGTCAGACCACAACTTCTAAAAGGAAAAGACACCCTTCTCCTGAAATAATGACAGAGCACGATTCTGAGGAATCAGATTATTCCGATTTTGAAGAGGAACAACAGCCTCTTACTGCTTATTAAGATTCAGATGCAGAGGAATCCATTCCTTCTGCCTCCCCAACAGAAAACCTTTCCTTTGGGGAAACCCTTCACACCTTCAGGGAACATTTCCATTGGGAATCTCAGCACTTCCCTCAGTCTAAGAAAATACTAAGAGAGTTTCTAGACCTGCCCCAGCACAGACCCCTGGCCACCCCCTATCTTAGAAGTGGTGGATGATGTTTTCCATGAATTCAGCTTAGCCCCTGACACCCTCCCACCTGCTCCCAGTAAATCTGACAGGTATTACAGAGTACCAGATTCTCACAAATACCTATACAGAAATCCTGCTGCAGACCCGGAGGTCATTACACAGGGACCTAAAGGAGCTAAGGCTAGTTCTACAAAGAATCCTATTCCTTCTGACAAGGAATCCAGAGCTCTGAACAGATGGAGTAAAAAAGTATACACCTCTGCAACCTTAGCTATCAGAGCACACAGCTGTCAGTTTCATATTTTAAAATATCAACAACACACTTTGGAACTTTTAAAGCAAAAGATTTCTACCTTTCCTGACTGTGCCAATTTGAAAGAGTTAGCAGATTTCCTGCACTCTACTCGTCAAGTGGCCAAACACTCTTTGCGCTATGGATATGACGCACTAGAAGCCTCAAGCAGGGAAGCCGTGTCAGGATCTGTCATTAGGAGACATGCATAGTTGAAAGAACAACCTCTCCCTGATTATGTCAAGTCTAAATTAATTGATGTACCCTTGGATAAGGACTGTTGTTTGGAGTAAAAGCAGAAGAGGTGCTTAAAAAGATGGAAGACAAGGCAAAATCTTTGCAAACAGTAAAAGATTTCTTTCAGGTTCAACCTCCTAGGTTCAGCAGGAATTTCCCCTCTAAGCACTGGTCCTTTCCTGCACCTAGTAGACAGGGGCAAGGTAAGCCCCGCAGGGACAGACCACCCAGGCCCCTTTCCCAGGGACAGCAGAGAACCAAACAGTGGATCACTTTGCCCCAAAGGCAGAGAGTTCTAAGCCATCCTTCTATGGCAAAAACTCTCAATGACTCCTTATCCCCCTCTGCTCTCCTTTCACTCACCAAAACCTGGGAGGAAGGCTCTCCCTCTGCAAAGAAAATTGGCTTTCTGTAACAAAAGACCAATGGGTCTTAAAGATCATTTTTCAGGGATACAAATTCTCTTTCAATGAACTCCCAATTCCAAGAGGGTACCCAGACGTACCTCCAAATCAGTGGGCAGAGGCATTGAAACAAGTCCAAACTCTCATTTCCCAGGGGGCAGTAGAACCTATTCCTGCAGATCAAACAGGCAAAGGCTTTTATTCCAGACTATTCCTTGTTCCCAGAAAAGAGGGCACGTGGCGTCCCATCCTGGATCTATCCATTCTGAACACTGGTGGTCCCCAGATTCAGAATGCTAACTTTGCAACAGCTGCTGCCTATGCTAACAAAAAATGCCTGGTTAGTGACCCTAGACCTAAAAGATACCTACCTCCACAGCCCCATAAGGGATTCCAGCAGGAGATTCCTGCACTTCAGAGCAGGCTCCCAACACTTTCAGTTCTCTGCACTACACTTTGGCTTATCTACTGCTCCCATGGTATTTACAAAATGTTTAGCCCCAGCCATAGCATTTTGCAGACAGAAAAATATTCAGATTTACCCTTGTCTGGATGGCTGCCTCATACAGGCAGAGTGCAAAGAAAAGCTGCTCCAGGACCTCCTCTTTGTGAAAACCCTCGTAACTTCCTTAGGGTTCACCATCAACAAAAAGAAATCAAAGCAAACACCCTCCAGGAGGATCATTTTCCTGGGAGCACTGCTGGACACAGCATCCCAAATGGCCTTCCTGTCCCCAGAAAAGCAGAGCTTCCTGACTCTCTACTTTACCCAGCTGGCTTCCAGAAATCACCTCACAGCGAGGAAGTTCCAGCAAGCTTTGGGGTACATGGCATCTTGCATCCTTCTAATTCCTCTGGCCAGGCTTCACATGAGAAGTATCAGTGGTATCTAAAGAACCTTTGGTGTCAGCACTCTCAGCCTTTAGAGACATCTCTCCCTCTGATCCCCTGTATAAGGGCCGAATTTCTCTGGTGGACAGGGGCCTGTGCCAAGAACAAGAGTCTTCCCTTCACCCTCCACCCTACCGGGCAGACCATCACCACTGACACCTCAGACATTGCTTGGGGCGCTCACCTATCGGACAGGTGCACCCAGGGCCTTTGGGATGCCCAGCACCTTCCCTTACACGTCAACCAGAAAGAAATGATGGCAGGACAAAAGGCCCTGATATCCTTCAAACCCCATCTCAGGCCAGGGGTTCTCCTTATCAAAATAGACAACACCACTGTAACGTGGTACATCAATCAACAGGGAGGGAACCAGTCTACTGGCTAGCCATGAACCTCTGGCTGACAGCATCCTCCATGGGATTACACCTACTAGCCCAGTGCCTACCAGGGATCAACAACTCCCTGGTAGACCACTTAAGCAGAAACTTACTGGACCCCTACGAATGGCAGCTCCACAGAAAAGTCTTTTTGCAAGTCACTCAGGAGTGGGGAACTCCGGAGGTAGATCTCTTTGCTTCGCACCTCAGCCACCAGTTAGAAAAATTCTGTACCAGGAAGTATCACCGCCTAACATGGAAGGTGGATGCCTTGACCTTCCTCTGGAACTCCCTCTTTGTGTACGCATTCCCTCCTCTGCTTCTTATTCCCAAGGTACTGGTCAAGATGAGGGAGGAGAGACCAAAGACCATCCTCATTGCTCCAGATTGGCCCAGGCAGCATTGTTACCCCTTACTGTGCAGCCTAACATCACAGACTCCCAGGCAGCTTCCCCTGATCTCAGACCTCTTGACTTAGGTGTGGGGGGGGGGGTGCTGCACCTGGACTTACAGACTCTCAAACTGCCAGCATGCCTTATACTCTAAAAGCAAACAAGGGGCCCCTGTTAAGCAAACGGGTCCTAGACATTATCACAGAGGCCAGAAGGCCCAGTACCAGAAAATCTTACGCAGGGAAATGGAAAAGATTCTGCTCCTGGAGACAGTCCAGAGGGGGCAGTTCTTAACCTTCTATCCCACTTATCCTGGACTATCTAGCGGAGTTACTCAATAGTTGCGTCTCCTTCTCTTCTATTAAAATCCACACCTCAGCCATTTCAGCTAATTTCGATACAGACCTGCCCCTGTTCTCACATCCTTTGATTAAACAATTCCGCAGAGGGGTTTCTAATATCAGAGTTCCCAGAAGGCCACCCACCTCAGCCTGGGACATGAATTATGTTTTGAACAAACTAACCTTACCACCCTTTGAACCTGCTATTTCAGCAGAACTGAAATACCTCTCCTGGAAGACTGCTTTCCTACTACCTATCACCTCAGCCAGAAGGGTTTCAGAACTTCAGAAATTGATGGCCATTGACCCCTTCATCATTTTCCGTGCAGACAGGGTCTCCCTGAGGACTAACCCCTCCTTTATGCCCAAGGTGATATGTAATGTGACTCTCAACCAGGCCATACATCTACCCACCTTCTTCCCTAAGTTTCAAAACAAGGGGGAAAGAATTCTGCACTCACTAGACATGCACAGATAGCTCAGATACTACCTAGACTACTAAAGCCTTCAGGAAAACAGACCAACTTCTTGTCAGCTTTGTCCCAGGGGCAGAGGGGAAGCCCATCTCCAAGCAAACCATTTCCAAATGGATATCATACTGCAACCATTTCTGATACAGATTACATGGGAAACCATTCCCTAAGTCTATTCATACCCATTCCACTAGGGCAGCCTCCACTTCCACAGCCTTCCTCAGAGGAGTTCCCACCAGGGGCATCTTGGAAGCTGCCACCTGGACTTCTGTCCATACCTTTACAAAGCATTGCCACCTGTCTCTCTTCTCTAAGGCTAGGGCAGGGTTTGCCAGTGCAGTTCTACAGGACATGCTGACCCAGGCCTAGGTCTCTGACTAATCCTACCACCCCCTCCTCAGCTTTGGGAATCCTCCCACCGCTGATGACTGCAGCAGTAAAACATGAAGAACATAGTACAGTTGTGTACACTTACCATAAATGTAGATGTTCGAGTGTATTCATTGTTGCAGTCCTGGATGTTCATCGTGTCACACTGCTGCAGTCATTACACTTGGGTTATCCTGCCGTCAGGAAGTCCCGCAGTCGGCCAGAGTTCCAAAGTCTTTGTCCGGCGTCGGTTTCTGTCTCCTCCTCCCTGATGTCAGTGCGACAGGGTATATAAGATGCAGCCGATGCCATTGTCTTCAGTCTTTCTTACCGCGCGGTGCCCGAAGCAGAAGCAGTTTGCAAGTGCCGGTCGGCCGACTCCGGAGATTTTCATTCCGAATCCAGAACCGAAGTCTTCTAAAAAAGCTAAGTACCCCATTGGGGAAACGTTTTCTTGCTTCAGACCGATGTCAGTAAAAGTTAATAACTGTATTTCTTGCGGGAAGCAAATACCTCATAAGGATTTCCACTCCTGTTGTATTCCATGCCTAGGCCCTGACCACAACGTCACTGGTTGTCGGTTTTGTGCTAGGTTTAACAAGCGCACTATTAAACGTCAGTTTGATTTTGCCCAACATTATTTTGTTAGAAAATTCAATTACACCATGCCGTCGGAAATTCTGATGACCGCAATGCATAAAAAGCGCAAGGACAAGGACAGGCATCCGAGGCCCAAAACTGACAACGAGGCCTCTTCTAGGCCGGTCGCCAGTTCTCCGGTTTTCAGCGAGGCGCCTATGCAGCCCCTGATGACTGCTTCCACAGAACCACAGACTGCATCCGACTCCCACGTGGAGCTGGCTGGGCCTTTGGATGCACTAGGCCTTCAGCTTACCGATCCTAAACCTACAGAGGGAATCGAAGTAGCTGAGCAATCCACAGTTACAGAGGGTGTTTTCAGACCTACCCAGTTAACCATTAAACCCTCTATTAAGTCTAAGCCCCCCTTAAAAGCAAAGAAACAGACACAACTCTCTCCAGGACAGGCTTCCATGCCTAAGAAACAAATGCTAAAAATGGCCGAGGACCTAATCACCCTGATCAGGGGGTCCCATCCCCCTCCTGATAAAAGGCCCAGACAGGATGCAGACTATGAATCTTCTGACCAGGTGTCCATTTCCTCTGACTCTTCCTCAGACCTAGGATATTCTTTACCCCCTCATGAGGATTCTGATGCTGAGGAATCAATTCCGTCAGCCTCTCCGCCTGAGGATTACTCCTTTGGGGAGATCTTACATACCATGAGGGAGCATTTCCATTGGGAAGGTCAGGATTACTCAGAATCCAAGAAAAGGCTCAGAGACTTCCTTTTATTGCCTCAACACAGACCCCTTGCTATTCCCGCCAGTTCTAGACATTGTGGATGATGTGTACACTGAATCCAGTTTGAACCCTGACTCCTTACCCCCAGCCCCAGTTAAACCATCATTATAGATATTACAGAGTCCCTGACTCTCACAAATTTCTGTACAAAAGCCCTATTGCTGACCCTGAAACTATTTCTCAGGGACCCAAAGGGATTAAGGCCTCATCAGCAAAAAACCCAGTTCCCTCTGACAGAGATTCCAGAGCTTTAGACAGATGGGGGAAAGAAGGCATATACGTCTGCAACTTTAGCAATGAGAGCCTTGAATTGCCAGTTTCACATGCTAAAATATCAGCAATTTTTGATGTCTCATTTGAAACAAAAGATGCTTCCAAATTCATATCCTCCTAACTTAAAAGAAATGCAGGATTTATTGCATGCTGCTGAACAAGTGGGAAAACATACTTTGCAATGTGGGTTTGACTCCTTAGAGGCCTCCTGTAGAGCAGCAGTTACAGGCTCTGTCATTAGAAGGCATGCTTGGTTAAAAGAACATACGTTACCAGATCATGTTAAGGTACCTTTGCAGCGGGATGTGCTGTTTGGAGTTAAGACAGAGGAGGTATTAAAGAAGATGGAGGATAAGGCAAAATCTATGCAAATGGTGAAAGATTTCTTATAGGTTCAGCCTCCTCGTTTTAGCAGAAATTGGCCAACAAAGAATTGGTCCTTTCCAGTCACAGAGAGACCTCAAAGGGGCAGATACAGACTTCCAAGAGGTAGAGGTCAGACACAAGGCCCTTACAGGCCTCGACAGTGGGGCACACCAGGCCAGAAAGAAGGAGAAGGCAGGCCTCAACCTTATAAAAAACAGACTCAATGACTTTCCACTACAGCTGCCAAACAGTTCTCTCTTGGCAGCCCCCTTAGGAGGAAAACTGGCACTTTTCTATCACAACTGGCATTGCATCACCAAAGACAAATGGGTTCTCAACATTGTATCTCAAGGTTACAGGTTCCATTTTCACACCCTGCCAAGGCTAAAAAAAATGCCAAATCTGCCACCAAATCAATGGGCAGAGGCTCAAAGACAAATTACAGCACTCATGGACATGAGAGCTATTCAACAGGTGCCACCACAGGAACAAGGACAAGGATTTTACTCAAGACTCTTTCTGGTTCCCAGAAAGGACAAAGCCTGGAGACCCATTCTGGACCTTTCTACACTAAGCACTTACCTGGATGTACCGAAATTCAAGATGTTGACACTATAGCAGCTTCTTCCCATGCTGGGCAAGAAAGCTTGGCTCGTGACGTTGGACCTCAAAGAGGCATACCTGCATGTCCCTATCCAACAAAACTGCAGAAGATACTTCAGATGTCTAGCTGGTTCAATGCACTATCAATTCTCTGCACTGCCCTTTGGCTTATCTACTGCGCCCAGGGTCTTCACAAAGTGCCTGGCACCAGTAATTGCATTTTGCAGGCAAAAAGGAATTCAAATTTATCCATACCTGGACGACTGCTTGATTCAAGCAGAGAGCAAGGACATTCTGCTAAAGCATCTGGCGTATGTAAAAATGTTATTAAGTTGCCTGGGGTACACAGTAAATGAAAAGAAATCAAAACTAGTGCCCTCACAACAGATAATATTCCTGTGTGCCAGCTTGAACACAACAGCCCAGATGGCTTATCTCATGCCAGACAAGCAAGGACAACTGACTCAATATTTTCAATTAATGGCAACAAAGACCCAACTCCCTGCAAGAAAAATTCTGCAGGCCTTGGGCTACATGGCATCTTGCATACTACTAATTCCATATGCCAGACTGCATATGAGGAAACTACAATGGTACCTAAAGAGCGTATGGTCTCAACACTGTCAAATTTTGGAAACAGTTATACCACTAATTCCTTGCCTACAACAGGAGTTTCGATGGTGGGCACAAGCTTGTCACCTCAACAAGGGACAGCCTTTCACTCAACCCACAGCCAGGCAAACACTAACAACAGATGCATCGGATTATGCCTGGGGAGCACACATGGCAGGAAAATGTATCCAGGGCGAGTGGCCCACAGAGCAAAGACATCGCCACATCAATCAAAAAGAGATGCTAGCTGTACAAAATGCTATTATAGCTTTCAAGGACATACTGCATCCAGGACAATTACTACTAAAGACAGACAACACCACAGTTATGTGGTACATAAACAAGCAGGGGGACACACACTCCTAACCCCTCTGCAGACAAGCCATGACCTTGTAGAACACAGCTCTAAACTACCAAGTTCATCTGCAAGCATAATTCCTGCCAGGAGAGAAAAACACACTGGCAGACGACCTAAGCAGAAACATTATGGACCCACACGAATGGAAACTGAATCTACAAATATTCAGAATGATAACACAAAAATGGTGGAGCCCGGACCTAGATCTGTTTGCTTCCCCAAAGAACTGCCAATTACAGAAATTCTGCACAAGGAGCTACCATCCACAAGCATGGAAAGTGGATGCCCTCTCATTCAGCTGGAAAAAACTACAAGTATACGCTTTCCCTCCTTTACCTCTTCTCCCAAAGGTACTCATAAAAGCCAGGCAGGAAGAGCCAAAAATTATACTGATTGCACCAGACTGGCCACGCCAGCACTGGTACCCAATCTTAAAGAACTTAGCACAAGAACCACCCTGGATTTTGCCTCAAATGCCAGAGTTGCTGACACAGCACAACAATCAGATACTTCACAGCCAGCTAAAGACCTTAAACCTAGCTGCATGGAAAATTCCCTAGTCAAGCAAGCAATGCCTCTCTCCAAAGCTGTTATGGATGTCATTCTGGAGGCCAGAAGGCCTAGCACCAGGAAAGCATACTCGGATAAATGGAAGAGATTCTGTGCCTGGAACCAAGTGCACAGCCTTGTCCCTCTTGTCCCAAACATTCCTCAGATACTTCAATACTTAACTGAGATGCTGGACAAGGGCCTCTCTTTTTCATCCATCAAGATCCATGCCTCAGCTATCTCTGCTCATTACAACACGGATCCACCAATTTTTTCTAATCCTTTGCTCAAACAATACCTCAGAGTGGCTAAAAACATAAGGCCGCCCCGTAGAGCACCTACACCAACTTGGGACCTCAACTTTGTTTTGGAAAAATTAACTCTACCTCCTTTTGAGCCAGCTAACACAGCAGAAATAAAATACATCTCTTGGAAAACTGCTCTGCTACTGGCAATTACATCAGCACGAAGAGTTTCAGAATTACAGGCACTAATGGCAGTGGAACCTTTCCTCATCTTCCACCAGGACAGGGTGTCTTTAAGAACTAACCCTACGTTTATGCCAAAGGTGGTATCAAGTGTGGCTCTGAACCAAACTATTCACCTGCCAACTTTTTATCCAAAACCACAGAACAAAGGGGAGAAATTGCTACATTCTTTGGACATTCACAGACAGTTATGCTTCTACTTGGACAAAACCAAAGCTTTCAGAAAATCTGAGCAATTATTGGTAGCATACGCTGCAGGAGCACAGGGAAAAGCCATTTCAAAGCAGACTATTTCAAAATGGATAGGACACTGTATACGTTTCTGCTATACCCACCATGGGAAACTTGTACCTAGCAGCATTAGAGCTCACTCCACCAGGGCAACAGCCACTTCTACTGCCTACCTCAGAGGAGTACCTACCAAGGATATTTTGGAAGCAGCAACATGGAGTTCTGTGCATACCTTCACCAAACATTACCATTTGCCTTTATACTCCAAATCCAGAGCTGGCTTCACCACTGCTATACTGCAGGGCCTTATAGCCACCACTAATGCCTTATAGATCCAGCCTCCCTACCTCAGCTTTGGGATTCCACCCAAGTGTAATGACTGCAGCAGTGTAACACGATGAACATAGTACAGTTTTGTACCTACCATAAATGTAGATGTTCAAGTGTTGACACTGCTGCAGTCCAACTTACCCTCCCTCCTTCCCCTCTTACTTTCTGGTACTTACCTAGGACATCTACCCTTTTTACCTATGGGGAGTAATTGTTTGCTTTTCTTTTGTATTGTTTACTAGCAATTTGAATTGCCTACCTATTTGGGGGCACTTGACATCTGGGGCAAGAATAACTGAAGAAAATGGTGTCAGCTGCATCTTATATACCCCTATCGCTCTGACGTCAGGGAGGAGGCGACAACAACCGACACCGGACCAAGACTTTGGAACTCTGGCCGACTGCGGGACTGCCTGATGGCAGGATAATCCAAGTGTAATGACTGCAGCAGTGTCAACACTCGAACATCTACATTTATGGTAGGTACAAAACTGTACTTTTCCCTCCCTCCTTCCCCCTTATATCCTCTTTACTTAGGGAGACCTGAGCTTCTTATGGTGGCTTTTAGCCACCAGGACCACTTTACCATATTTCCTGGGGCTTCTGACTGGTTAGGGCAAGAAAAACTGAAGCAATGCCGTTGGCTGCCTTTCTTTATAGCACTGACGCCCTGACATCAGTCAACAAGCGATAGCAGCTGATGCAGAAAATCATTAACCCTGGTATTCGGGACAGCCGATAGCTGCCACAGCAGGGATAACCCACAGGTGATGACTGCAACAGTGAGTACACTCGAACATACATTTATTGTAAGTGTACACAACTGTACTTTCTGGAGGTGTCCAGTGTCTATCCTGTTGCCAGGAGTTATATTGGAACTCCTCAAACTTACCCAGAGTCAGACGATGATGTCTTTGAAGATATAGCTCTACAACCTGACTCTCTACCTTCTGCTGCTAAGAAACCAGACTGGTTTTACTGAGTGCTTGAATCTCACAAGCACCTCTACAGAATCTGAAGGCTGATCCTTCATGTTTCACTGTTGCAGTTCTAACTGATGAGATTTTCTGCATTGGAAGCCCTTGACCAACCTGACTACCGGAGAATTTTCTCCTCCTCCTGAAGCCAGCTGACACCCTGTCCAAAGTCATGACTTCTGGATGTAAAGGAAGTTGGCCATTGCCATAACCTCAGTTCTTTCTTGCTGTTGGAACCTGAAGCAGAGTGCTAGTCTGTGGATTGGTCGGTCCGCACCAGAGGAAAAAGATGTCTAAAGTTAAGTACTCTTTTGGGGAACTTCTCATGTGTTTCTTAACTAATGTCAGAGAAAGTTAATAACTGTCTCTGCTATGGCAAGCAGATACCACACCAGGACATTCATTCTTTTTGTGTTACTTGTTTGGGCCCAGAACATGATGTTCCTAACTGTTTGTTCTGTGATCGTTCTAGTAGTAAAACAATAAAGAATAGGGCTGAGATTTTAGTGAGTCACTGGGGCCTTCCTGTACTGTCAGCTGCCATTTGAGCTGAAGTTGATCTCCCTAGGCATAAAATGGAAAAGCACCCCAAACTTAGGGTTTTGGACGACACTCATTCTCAGTTGGCCAGTCCACCTAGGCTTGTGATTATTGAAAAGATGAGATGCCTTTGCAGTCCCCTTCGGCAACTGAGGTTGTGGCACAGACCTCTGTCGAGACCAGTTCGAAGTCTGATATGCCATCGGGTACCTCTGCTTCCATGCAAACTGAAGGACTTAGCTTGTTGGTTGGGTCTCGGACATTTTGCAGGTTCTGGCTTCTGACCATACTCTAAAACCGATGAAAGAGTGTCTGTCATCAGGAGATTGCCTCAGCCCACTGTCCTTGGATTTGTCTGTCTGCATCCTAGCCCTAGTGCGGATGTCACCCTTATGCCTAAGCCAAAGGTCTCACATAAAAGAGCTGCATCCACCTTGCCCCAGCCTAAGCCTACCAGATTCCCCTCTCAAACTCAGGCTTATCAACAAGACGTAGTTAGGTTGGCTGAAGCTTTGATTTCCTTGGTCCTGACGCCTCCCTCTCATTAAATCTTTTCCTGGTAAAAGAAAGAGTGAGTTTTCTGATTCTTTTGAATCTGAGTATGATAATGATGAATCCACCTTTGAGGAGGGTTTATCTGTCACCTCCTATAGGCTGTCTGATTCTGAGGAGGACCTTGCCTCAGCCTCCCCCGAGGGTATCTGCTTTTGGGGAGACCTTACATGTCCTGAGTAAACACTTCAAATGACTATCCACAACCCAAGAAGAGGGTTAGGGTATTTCTAAATCTCCCCAAGCCTAAACCCCTTGCCATTTTTCCAGTTTTAGAGGTGGTGGATGATGTCTTGCTGGATTCCTCATTGCAACCAGACTCTCTTCCCCCTGGCCGTCTGAAACCTGACAGATTTTACGGGGTTCTAGATTCTCACAAACATCATTTTAAGAACCCTGCAGCAGATCCTGAAGTGGTAACAAAAGCTAGTACTTCCAAAAACCCATTACCAACTGAAAATGAAAACAGAGCCTTAGACAGGCTAAGTCTACACTAATGCTAACTTCATCATGAGGGCTTTGAACTGCCAGTTTCATATTGTAAAGTACCAGGAAACCATTTTAGACCAGACTAAACAAACACTGGTGGGGACTGAAAATAAGGTTCTTTCAAAGGAACTGCTGGACTTGTGCATTTCTTGCTCTCAAGTAATTAAGCACTCCTTGCACTGTTTATGATCTAGAAGCTTTCAGCAGGGCAGCAGCTACAAGATTCATCATTAGAAGGCATGCATGAGAGAGGGAGCAGTATGTTCCTCAACATGTCAGATCCAGTCTTCTGGATGCTCCTTTTGGCAAAGAGTTTCTTTTTGGCCCCAAGGGTGAGGTCATGCATAAGAAGAATGAGGTTAGCAGATGGTCAAGGACTTTCTTCAGGTTCAACCTCCTTGTTTCAGCTGCAAGTACCTACCAAGCACTGATCCTTTCCGGCCTCTCGGTCTAAACCTAGCTATAGGAGGGCTTGAAGGGAAAGGAGCCAAAGGCAGCACCAGCATTAGAGACAGTGGCAGGTAGATTGCAGTGGGCCTATGGGATCCTGCCTCCAGGGACCTAGCAGGGAGCAATCATGACTGCTCAGTGACACTCCCTTTCACTGTCCCCTCTACCCCCACCCCTTCCTATCCAGGTTAGGAGAATGGCTGTCTCTCTCTTTCTCTTGAATTGCACCCTCATTACCAGGGATGACCAGGGATCACTAAGTACTAAAAATCATTCTGAGAGGTTACAAACTCAGTTTAAACAGCCCCAGATATTCTTCCAAACCAAAATACAGCTTCTGAGCACCCAAGACTATGTGGAACCAGTACCAGTCTCATTACAATGGAAAGATTTTTACTCAAGACTTTTCTTAATACTCAGAAAAGAGTACCTGGAGGCTGATTCTGGACCTGTCAAAGCTCAACCAATTCTTGTAGGTCCCAAAATTCAAAATGCTAATGCTTCAAAAACTACTCCAACAAGACCTAGTTCAGTGCCTTCATGGTTACCTTAGATCTGAATGATGCATACCTCCATATTCCCATAAAGAAATCTCACAGGAGGTTCTTACACTTCAGAACATGTGTGAGTCATAATCAGTTCTGTGCCCTGCCTTTTGGCTTGTCTACTGCACCCAGGGTTTTCACGAAATGGCTAACCCCAGTGATAGCCTACTATAGGACAAAGGGCATTCAGATTTACCCCTACTTAGATGATTGCCTTATTAAGGCAAGAGATCCAGAGAAACTTGAAGCAGATTTGCTGTACACCTTAAAAATACGGTTTTCATTGGGGTTCACCATCAATACTCAAGTCTCAGACAGTCCCCACAAAGAAGATCTTGTTTCTGGGTGCTTTACTGGACTCATCTTTTCAGAAAGCCTTCCTTCCTCCAGACAAGGTTACCCATTTAGCTGTCTACTGTAAAAAGCTTCTTGTCAGGAACTACCTTACGGCCAGAGTATAACTCATATCCCTGGGATGTTCATCGTGTTTCACTGTTGCAGTCATTACACTTGGGTTATCCTGCTGGCAGGCTACCCGCAGTTGGCCCGAGTTCCAAAGTCTAGGTCCGGCATCGGTTGCTGTCGCCTCTTCCCTGACGTCAGTGCACCAGGGGTGTAAAAGATGCAACCAACGCCATTTTCTCCAGTCTTTCTTGCCGCGCTGTGCCCGAAGCAAAAGCAGTTCGCAAGTGCCGGTCGGCCGACTCCTGAGATCTTTCGAAATAGAGTTTCAGAAGCGAAGTCTTCAATAAAGCGAAGTACCCCATTGGGGAAACTTTTTCTTGCTCCAGACCGATGTCAGTAAAAGTTAACAATTGTATTTCTTGTGGGAAGCAAATACCTCATAAGGACTTTCACTCTTACTGTATTCCTTGCCTAGGCCCTGACCATGACGTTACTAGTTGTCGGTTTTTTGCTAGATTCAACAAACACACTATTAAGCGTCGGTTTGATTTTGCTTTACATTACTTTGGCCGAAGGTTTAACTACATAATGCCGTCCGAACAACAGACCGGAATTCATAAAAAACACAAAGACAAGGAAAAGGACAGGCATCCGAGGTCCAAAACCGACGACGAAACCTCTTCTAGGCCAGTCGCCGGTTCTCAGTGAGGCGCTTTCACAGCCCCTGACACCCGCTACCTCAGAGCCACAGGCCATATCCAACTCCCACGTGGAGACAACTAGGCCTCTGGATACTCAAGGTATTGGGCCTGCAGAAACTATTCCCTCAGATGGGTCCAGAGCCACTGAGCAGGCATCGGCTTCTGAGGGTGTTTTCAGACCTTCACAGCTTACTATTAAGTCCACTGCAGCAGCCAAGGCAAAGTCAAAAACACCATTAAAAACAAGGAAACAAGTACAGCATTCTCCTGGACAGTCATCCATGCCAAAGAAACAGATGCTTAAAATGGCCAAAGACTTGATTACTTTGATCAGAGGTTCCCAACACCCTCCTGATACAAGGCATAGGCAAGACACTGACTATGATTCCTCTGACCAGGTTTCTATTTCCTCTGATTCCTCTTCAGATCAGGCTATTCTCTCCCTCCCTATGAGGACTCTGATGCTGAAGAAGCTATACCTTCAGCCTCTCCACCTGTGGATTATTCTTTTGGGGAAATCCTGCACACCATGAGAGAGCATTTCCACTGGGAGAGCCAGGATTATTCAGAATCCAAGAAAAGGCTCAGAGACTTTCTTTTATTGCCTCAGCACAGGCCCCTGGCTATCCCCCCTGTGCTTGATAGTGTTGATGATGTTTTCTCTGAATCCAGTCTGTCTCCTGATTCTTTACCCCCTGCACCAGTCAAGCCAGACAGGTACTACAGGGTCCCTGACTCTCATAAATTTCTTTATACAAACCCTGCTGCTGACCCAGAAACAATTTCTCAGGGTCCCAAAGGGGTTAAGGCTTCCACTGCAAAAAAAAACCCTGTCCCCTCTGATAGGGATTCCAGAGCCCTGGATAGATGGGGGAAAAAGTCTACACTTCTGCTACTTTAGCTGTAAGGGCTTTAAACTGCCAGTTTCACGTGCTTAAATATCAACAGTACCTTATGTTCATAGGTTCATACTAGGCTATCTGCCCTAGAGCATTTATAAGCCTAGCCAGAGTGTGTTTGGCTTTCGCCACTCATTTTAAATTAATTTTGCTATGCCCTTTTTCGAGGTTAGTATACTGTGCCTCTGTCTAACAGTGACACAGAAGTGATACCCGGGGTAAACCTACGATCTCCCATCCACTTATCAAGATTCCTCTTGAAGAGAGTCAATGAGGGACTCTGCCTAACCTGGACTGGGATTTTATTCCAGAGTGAAGGGAGCCTCTGGGTTATGAATTTGTCCCTCCAGCATGTCCTATTTATTTCAGTGCTGAGGTTCAAGTCTCTCTAGGGCGTAGCTCGATGGGATTTGGATTTTCTGAGGTGCAGCATGTCCATTAATTCCGGGTTGGACATGGCTTTATACGTCAGGCACAGATCGCCTCTGAGCAAGCGGTATGCCACTGAGTAGAGCTGGAGTTTCTTTAACCGGGCAGCATATGGCATCTGTTTGAGCCCTTTGATCCTCTTGGTGAGGTACTTTTGGGGTCTTTCCAGTTGCTGCAGGTGTCTGGTAAGGTACATCCCAAATGGGGCATTGTACTCAATCATGGGCCTGATAAGGGATGAGTAAAGAGGCACGATGACCTCCCCTGATCTAGATGTGAATCCCATCATGATTAGGTGGGCTATATAAAATGTTGTTCTAACCACTTTGGCCACGTGGTTGTCAAATGAGAGATTGCTGTCAACTTGGGTCCCCAGGTGCCTAATTACTTCTTCTGTACTTAATGGATTACCACCTATGTGGTAATTTGTGGGCACTTCATTTTTTCCAAAGGGGATGACTATACACTTTTTGGCATTTAGCTTGAGGCCATGGCTCTGGCACCAGTTGTCTGTTTCTATGAGGCCCTTTTGGAGGATGCTTGTGTCGGCTGGAGTGTCGATTATGGCGCCCAGTTTGCAGTCATCTGCAAACTTGGTCAGCCACAGTCCTTCCGTGTTGGCCTGTACTTCCGAGAAATATATACCGAACAAGAGAGGTCCCAGGACTGAGCCTTGTGGGATGCCACTTGTAACTGGTTTGGAGTCTGACATGGCTCCAGCAATTCTAACCATGTGGATTCTGTCCTTGAGCCAGTTTGCAACCCATCTAGTGACATAGGGGTTGTTATTTAAGCTGGTGAGCTTATCTATAATGCCCGAGTGGGGTATTGTATCGAAGGCTTTTGCGAGGTCCAGGTAGGCTGTGTGGACCACCTTCCCCTCGTCAATGGTCTTAGTGACTGTTTCAAAGAAATCAACCAGGTTTAAGAGGCAGGATCTGCCCTTAACAAAGCCAAACTGGGTAGGATCCAGTGTCTGTAGGTCCCCAATATCTTTATTTATGAGGTCCATGATGATCCTTTCCATAGCTTTGCAGACCTAGCTAGTCAGGCTTATGGGGCGATAGTTTCCAGGATCCGTTGAGGCACCACCTTTGTGGAGAGGGACCACTGTTGCTGTACACCACACTTTGGGTACATATCCTGTAGTAAGGATGAGATTGAACAGTAGTTTTATGTTTGGGTTTAGCTCTTCTTGGAGTTCATGTAGGACGCAGCCCGGGACACCGTCTGTTCCCATTGATGCTGTGTTTTTTGCTTTAGAGAGGGCAGCTCTTACCTGAGCATCTGAGATGTCAGGGGGGCAGCACTCTGCTGGGATAGATATTTGCCCTTTTGGTGGTGGTGGTGGGGGAGTTTGCACTGAATCTGTCAGCTATGATGTTGGCAATGTCTGTGGGTTCGGTGTATTTTTTGTCATTTTGGACTAATTCTGAGCATATCTGGGAATTCCCACCCAGGTTCCTAACATAACTAAAGAAAGCCTTGTGATTATCCTTAGTGTCCTGTGCAGTTTTTCTCTCGAAGCTGGCCTTAGACGATTTTATGAGTGCCCGTAGTTTTTTGCTAATACTGATCAGAGATGCCTTTCCTTTTTGGGATTTTGCTCTATCATGTAGTAGCTTCCTCCTTCTATTGTATAGTTTGTTTATGGCCGGGGTCCACCAGATAGGACGTCTGCCTTTGGAGGATTGGGACTTGGTTTTATTTGGGATTGCATGATCCATGCATTCCTGAAGGTGTTCATAGAATGCGTTTATAATGTCTTTGTTAAAACGAAGTGTGAATGTCTTTCTGAGTTTGTAAGCATTTTCTGTTTTAACAAAGTCCTGACAATAAGGAAATGCAGGATTTATTGCATGCAGCTGAACAAGTGGGAAAGCATACTCTGCAGTGTGGTTTTGATTCATTAGAGGCTTCTTGTAGAGCCGCAGTTGCAGGCTCTGTCATTCGAAGGCATGCTTGGTTGAAAGAACCAAGTTTACCTGAACATGTTAAAGTAAAATTATTGGATGCTCTACTACAGCATGATACTTTGTTTGGTGTTAAGGCAGAAGAGGTGTTAAAAAAATGGAGAATAAAGCAAAATCAATGCAGACAGTAAAGGATTTCTTACAGGTTCAACTACCTAGGTTTAGCAGAAACTGGCCTTCAAAAAATTGGTCCTTTCCGGTGTCAGACAGGCCACAAAGAAGCAGATCTCAGCCCCAAGGCTCCTACAGACCTAAACAATGGGTGCTTCAGCCCCCAAAGGAGGAGAAGACAAATCACAACCTTATAGGAAACAGTCCCAATGACTTCTCTCTGCAAATGTGAAGCACATACCTTTTGGCAGCACCCCTAGGGGGAAAGCTAGCACTTTTTTCACAAAATTGGCACATAATCACCCAGGACAAATGGGTACTGAATATTGTTTCTCAGGGTTACAGGTTCCACTTTCACACCCTTCCAAAATCAAAAGGTATGCTGGACCTACCACAAAACCAATGGGCAGAGGCACAAAAGTAAATTGCTGCTCTCATGGACATGGGAGCTATTCAAAGAGTACCACAGCAAGAACAGGGACAAGGATTTTACTCAAGACTTTTCCTGGTACCCAGAAAGGACAAAACCTGGAGACCAATACTGGACTTGTCAATCCTAAATTGCCACTAGAGCAGCATCGGGCAGTGCCGGTTAAACAAGGTTAAACTCTTTCTGGCTCCAGAAAGTCTGTTCTTCAATTTTTCCCTTAGAACTGCTCTGTTAGGAACCTAAACAGTTTACACCTACACTAAAAAGTGCAGCACTTGTTCCAAATAGCTTTTTCTTCTCAAAAAGCTCAGCACTTGTCTTATAAGCATATCCCTTGTCTTATAAGCATTCTCTTTGCAGGTCAAGCACTCCTATATTA
Organism: Protopterus annectens; assembly: GCF_019279795.1. NCBI lineage: Eukaryota > Metazoa > Chordata > Ceratodontiformes > Protopteridae > Protopterus > Protopterus annectens. Next base: position 926,594,555 of record NC_056743.1, on the reverse strand, counting down.
TACAAATCTCTCACTAGCAAAACCCCCCAGGAGTGCCCACTTCCCTGCTAAGCCCACTAATTTTCTGCCTCATACCAACTCATAATTCTTTCTAGCATGTCGAAGGGTCAGATGCTGGCGTCCTCTCCTGCCCAGTTGGTGAATCTGGGAATTCTGAGACAATGTTACAATTGTCTCATGTACACGGACAACCCTCTCCTCCTCCCACGTAACACTAACACTTGTGAGAGATGCAGCTATTTAGCCAGACTGGAGGCTGAGCTCTCTCAACTCAGGACTGGCAAGACCAGGCAGGAGGAGAAGGCAACTACACACACCACAATACCAGTCTCACATAACTCAACCACACCACTGAATCAAACACATAAACACACTAAGACATACTCAGAGGCTCTGAGTAAAATTTACCTAAACAGCAGAGGCCTCCAAAGCAGACACCCAAGCAACTGCAAACTCAATACACCACACAAACAACACATAAACAACAAAATCAGTGTGCAAAGCAGTCACTGCCCTTAAGGCCAAATACAACACCAAACATACTTGTCATAGGTGACTCCATAGTCAGACACACTGGCGTCCCGCTCACCAGACTGAGTAAGGAGAAGGTCACAGTAAGCTGCCTGTCGGGCTAGAATCCGCCACATAACACAAGCACTCAGGTCTCTCAACAGCAGGTACAAGTGCGACTCAGTCATTGTCCACGCTGGTGTCAACGACCTGAGACGCACCTCCTTGGACTACATGAAAAGAGACATTGAGGAGCTCTCTGATTATGTAGCCCAGGCAGGTATGACCCTGACCTTGAGCAGTATTCTACCTTCACCTAGAATGATGCCACAATACAGTGATAAGATGATCAGCTTTAATAATTGGCTTAAATTCTGGTGTCATTCAAAGGGGATCCAATGTCTGTCTGCCTGGGATGACATGCTGGACAAGCCACGCTGCTTGCCAAGGGACGGCTTGCACCTGTCACCCCTAGGCTTCCGGATATTGGCAAAGGCCCTTGCCACCCCCATAGTGCCTTTTTAGGCAAGGCTCAAATTCTAAACCTACCACCCTAGAACACAAAAAAGTAAAAAAACTAAGGGTAATGCTGCTCAATGCCAGAAGTCTCGATCTCAAGATGCACGCACTCGAGGCCCTTCTCAGTATGGAGAACATCGATGTCTGTGCTGTGACAGAAACCTGGTTCAAGGCTCCTGAGAGCACCCCAGCACTAGCAGGTTTCACCTCATATCATGCGTTCGGGGCCCAAAATCCGGACAACACCAAGAAAGGAGGGGGGGTGTCCATATTCATAAAGGACACCCACACCTCAAGGTTGGTGGCAACACACGATGCATCGGAGACCATCCAGGTGCAATTAACCATAGGCAAGACTGCTCTGCAATTTGTAGCATGTTACAGGCCACCCTCTCAAACTCAGGAACCTCACATGGCCTTCCTGAAAACAATGCAGGGGATAAATGTATCTCCAAACACCATCATACTAGGTGACTTCAACTACCCTAATATAGACTGGGAACACTACTCAAGCCCAAACACTCTAGCCCAAAGGTTCCTGGAGTTCATAAACTCAAATGCCATGGAACAACTAGTCACCATCCCCACGAGGAGAAAACATACTTGATCTCATCATCACGAACATGGGATCAAAATGTTCAACACCGGAAGTATACCCCTCACTGGTGAGATCAGATCATAAACTAATCTCGCTGGAGGTCCTCATCCCGCCCCCACCTGAAATAAAAAAGACCACAATGAAAAACTTCTCAAAAGCCGACTTCACACTTCTAAAAACTAATGTGGTCTCCTTTAAGGCCCCTGAGCCAGTGGTAAACATTACTCAAACCGCTGAATCACTTACAAATGCCTTCTACCAGCACCTACAGGACTGCATGGATCAGGCAATCCCAAACAAAACTAAGACTCTTTGTACCAAAGGCAAGCGTCCAGTCTGGTGGACCCCAGCCATAAACAAGCTCTACAACAAAAGGAGGAAGCTACTACAAGATAGAGCAAAATCCTTGAAAGGTAAGACACCTTTGATCATTAGAGCTCTCATAAAATCATCCAAGGCAAATTTTGAGAGAAAAATCGCCAAGGACTCAAAAGACAATCATAAGGCCTTCTTTAGCTATGTTAGAAACCTAGGAGGAAACTCCCAGATATGCTCAGAATTAGTTCAAAATGATGTGAAGATTACTGAACCTACACACATTGCCAATATACTGGCTGACAGGTTCAGTGCAAACTTCTCCCCCCCCCTCCCCCCCAAAAGGAGAGATATCTATACCAGAGGATTGTAGCCCCCCAAACATCTCCAACACCCAGGTGAGAACTGCTCTCTCCAAAGCAAAAAACACAGCATCCATGGAACCGGATGGTGTCCCCGGCTGTGTGCTCCACGAACTCAATGAGGACTTAAACCCGCAGTTAGGACAGCTGTTTAATCTTAGCCTCACCTCAGGATACGTACCCAAGGAGTGGCGCACGGCGACTGTGGTCCCACTTCACAAGGGCGGTGCCTCCACCGACCCTGGAAATTACCGTCCTATTAGTTTGACAAGCCTTATCTGCAAAGCCATGGAGAGGATCATAATGGAACTCATAAATAAAGACATAGGGAACTTGCAGACTTTGGATCCAACCCAGTTTGGCTTTGTCAAAGGCAGATCATGCCTTTTAAACTTGGTTGACTTTTTTCGAAACAGTCACCAAGGCCATTGATGAGGAAAGGCAGTCCATACAGCTTACCTTGACCTGGCAAAGGCCTTGACACAATACCCCACTCAGGTATCATCGAAAAACTCATCAGCTTGAATGTAAACCCATACATCACAAGATGGGTTGCAAACTGGCTAAGTGACAGAACCCACAGGGTCAGAGTTGCTGGAGCCATGTCAGACTCAAAGCCTGTCACAACTGGTGTCCCACAGGGATCAGTCCTGGGTCCACTCTTGTTCGGCATCTACTTTTCTGAAGTACAAGCAAACACAGGAGGGTTATGGCTGACAAAGTTTGCAGATGACTGCAAACTGGGCCATAGTCGAAAACACATCTGACACAGATATCCTTCAGAAGGGCCTCACAGAAACGGATAACTGGTGCCAGAGCCATGGCCTAAAGTTAAATGCCAAGAAATGCATAGTCATACCCTTCGGGAAAAACAAGGTTACCCCTAGCTACCATATAGGTGGCAATCCACTGAGCACAGAAGAAGTCATCAGGGATCTGGGGACCCAGGTTGACAGTAGCCTTCGTTTGACACTCATGTTGCTAAAGTAGTTAGGAAAACCTTCTACATTGCCCACCTGATCATGAAGGGATTCACATCTAGATCAAGGGAGGTCATCGTCCCCTGTACTCATCACTCATTAGACCTATGATTGAGTACAATGCCCCATTCGGAATGTATCTGACCCGACACCTGCAGCAGCTGGAAAGGCCCCAAAAGTTCCTCACCAAAAGGATAAAGGGTCTCAAAAATATGTCTTATGCTGCCCGACTGAAAGAACTCCAGCTCTATTCAGTCTCATACCGCTTGCTCAGAGGTGACCTGTGCCTGACATATAAGGCCATGTCAAACCCTGATTTGATGAATATGCTTCACCTCAAAAATCTAGATCCCTCAGAACCACAAGGCGGGAGACTTAAACCTTGACACGGTTATTAATAGAATGTGCTGGAGGGACAGATTCATCACCCAGAGACTCCCTATGCTGTGGAACAAAATCCCGGTACATGTGAGGCAGAGCACCTCGCTGGCCTTGTTCAAGAGGAATCTTGACCAATGGATGGGGATCAGATATACCCCAGGGATTACTTCAGTGTCACTGCTTGACAGAGGCACAGCAAAATAATAGGCATAGTTTTATTCAAACTAAAGGGGTGGCGAAAGCCAAATAACTATGGGCTAGGCTTATAAATGCCCTTGGGCAGATAGCCTAGTACGAACCTATGAACCTATGAACCTAAATACTTTCCTGGATGTTCCAAAATTCAAAGTGTTAACACTGAAGCAACTTCTACCCATGCTGGGCAAGAAGGCTTGGCTAGTTACTTTGGACCACAAGGAGGCATACCTGCATGTCCCAATCAGACAATCTTGCAGAAGATACCTCAGATTCATAGCTGGCTCAATGCATTACCAATTCTCTGCACTGCCCTTTGGCTTATGTACTGCGTCCAGGGTCTTCACAAAATGCCTGGGAACAGTAATTGCATTTTGCAGACAAAGAGGAATTCAAATATATCCCTACTTGGATGACTGCCTTATTCAAGCAGAGAGCAAGGACATTCTACTAAAACATCTGGCGTTTGTAAAAAGATTACTAATTTACCTAGTGTACACAGTAAACGAAAAGAAATCAAAACCATTGCCCTCTCAAGAGATAATATTCCTGGGTGCAAGCTTAAATACAACTGCCCATATGGCTTATCTCACGCCAGACAAGCAAAGGCAACTGACTCATTACTTTCAAATGATGGCAACAAAGACCCAGCTCCCTGCAAGAAAAATTCTGCAGGCCCTGGGATTCATGGCATCCTGTATTCTACTAATTCCATATGCAAGACTGCATATGAGGAAACTACCATGGTATCTAAAAAGTGTTTGGACTCAACATTGCCACAGCCTGGAAACAATAATAACTCTTAATTCCCTGCCTACAACAGGAGTTTCGATGGTGGTCCTGGGCCTGTCACCACAACAAGGGACAGCCTTTCACCTTACCCACAGCCAGGCAGACAATAACAACGGATGCATCGGATTATGCCTGGGGGACACACATGGCAGGAAAATGTATTCAGGGCACGTGGCCCAAGGAACAAATGTATCTTCACATCAATCAAAAAGAGATGCTAGCTGTACAGAATGCCCTGACAGCCTTCAAGGATCTACTACATCCAGGACAACTATTATTAAAGACGGACAACACCACAGTTACGTGGTACATAAACAAGCAAGGGGGCACACATTCTTACCCCCCTCTGCAGGCAAGCCATGACTTTGTGGAACACAGCACTGACCATCAAGTACATCTGCAGGCACAATTCCTGCCAGGAATGAAAAATACACTGGCAGATGAACTAAGCAGAAATATCATGGATCCTCACGAATGGAAACTAAATCCACAGGTCTTCAGCATGATAACAAGGAAATGGGGATGCCCAGACATAGATCTTTTTGCCTCCCCTCACAACTGCCAACTACAGAAAATTCTGCACAAGAACTTATCACTCACAAGCATGGAAAGTGGATGCTCTTTCATTCAGTTGGAAAACCCTGACAGTTTATGCCTTCCCTCCACTGCCTCTTCTTCCCAAGGTGCTCCTAAAAGTCAGACAAGAGAAGCCAAAAATGATCCTGATTGCCCCAGACTGGCCACGCCAGCACTGGTACCCAATCCTAAAGAGCTTGTCTCAAGGCCCAGCCTGGCCTTTACCTCAAATACCTCATCTTCTGACTCAATAAAACAATCAGATTCTGCACAGTCAACTCAGGACCTTAAATCTGGCTGAATGGCAGATAATATAGCCACTCAGACCACACCTCTCTCTAAAGCTGTTATGGATGTCATTTTAGAAGCCAGGAGGCCCAGCACTAGGAAATCTTATGCAGAAAAATGGAAGAGATTCTGTGCTTGGAACCAGGCACAAGGACTCGAACCACTTGTTCCAAATATACCTCAGATTTTACAATACCTAACTGAGATGCTGGACAAAGGCCTATCCTTCTTATTTATTAAGATCCATGCCTCTGCCATTTCAGCTCATTCCAATACGGAAGCTCCTATTTTTTCACATCTACTACGGCAGTACCTCAGAGGGGCAAAAAACATAAGACCCTCAAGGAGAGCACCAATACTTACTTGAGACCTCAATTTTGTTTTAGAAAAGCTCACACTGCCTCTTTTTGAGCCAGCCAACACAGCTGATATACAATTCTTTTCATGGAAAACTGCTCTGCTCCTAGCAATAACTTCAGCAAGAAGAGTCTCAGAGTTACAGGCATTAATGGCAGTGGAACCTTTCATCATTTTTCATCAGGACTGGGTCTCTGTAAGGACAAACCCAACATTTATGCCAAAGGTAGTTTCCAGTGTGGCTCTTAACCAAACCATTCATTTGCCAACTTTCTATCCATATCCCCAGAATAAAGGGGAGAGACTTCTGCACGCTTTGGACATACACAGACAGCTACGATTCTACTTGGACAAAACAAAAGCTTTCAGAAAAACTGAGCAACTGTTTGTAGCTTATGCTGCAGTATCACAAGGAAAGCCTATCTCAAAGCAGACAATTTCAAAATGGATAGGACACTGCATTCACTTCTGTTATGCACAACATGGCAAATCAGTGCCTAAGGGCATTAAGCCACATTCTACCAGAGCAGCAGCCACTTCAGCAGCCTTTCTCAGCGGAGTACCAACCAGAGACATTTTAGAAGTTGCAACCTGGAATTCAGTGCACACTTTCACCAAGCACTACCACTTACCTCTCTACTCTAAATCCAGAGCAGGCTTTGCCACTGCAGTTCTGCAGGGCCTGGTAGCCTCTCCTAATCCTATTTAGGCCCAGCCACCCAACCTCAGCTTTGGGATTCAACCCAAGTGTAATGACTGCAACAATGAAACATGATGAACAGTACAGTTGTGTATCTACCATAAATGTAGATGTTCGAGTGTATTCACTGTTGCAGTCCCGGTTACCCACCCACCATCCCCCTTTTCATTGCTGGGACTTTTCTGTACTTCTCAACTCTATACAGCCTATGTGGTGTATTTGCTTGTAGATGAAGGAAATGTTTATTTTAGTAAATGCATGTTTTTTGGCATAATTTGTTTCAGCCTTCCTATTTGGGGGCACCTGACATCTGTGGCAAGAAAAACTGAAGAAAATGGTGTCGGTTGCATCTTTTATACCCCTGGCGCACTGTCGTCAGGGAAGAAGCGACAGCAACCGACGCCGGACCTAGACTTTGGAACTCGGGCCGACTGCGGGTAACCTGCCAGCAGGATAACCCAAGTGTAATGACTGCAACAGTGAATACACTCGAACATCTACATTTATGGTAGGTACACAACTGTACTTTACATGGCCTCTTGCATCCTCATGATCCCCTTGGCCAGACTACATATAAGGAAACTGCAGTGGTACTTAAGAAATGTATGGTGCTAACATTTTAAACCTATCAGCTTTAGGATAAAACTTCTTCCTTGTCTCAAGAAGAGTTTGCGTGGTGGGCGCAAGCATGCTGCCTCACTATAGGCCTTCCCTTCAGGTTCATCTCTCAGGGTCAAACTCTGACAACAGATGCTTCAGAAATAGCATGGGGAAGTCCACTACAGCAATTTCTAGATTTAGGGCAGATGGGACTCGCAGTTCAAAAACAAACACATCAAACTAAAAGAATTTACAGCAGTCCAAAAAGACCTGTTTGCCTTTCATCATTTTCCACCCAGACATTATCTCTCTTAGACCCAATCCTTCCTTTATGCCTAAGGTGGTGCCAGAGATTTCTTTGAACCAGACCATACATTTGCTTACTTGCCTACATTCTTTCCTAACCCTCAAAACAAGGGTGAAAGAATCCTCTATACTTTGGATGTTTATAGACAACTGTGTTACTACGTGGATAGAGCTAAGAATGTCAGGAAGTCAGAACAGCTTTTTGTGGCTTTTACGTGTAGCTCTGAGGGAAACCTGCTTCTAAACAATTAATCTCCAAATGGATCTCATGCTGTGTCTTGTTTTGCTACAGCCATCATAGAAAGTAGCCTCCAGATCTGTGAGGTCTCACTACACTAGGGCTACTGCTACATCTGCTGCTTAAGTCTTCTTGGATCTGACTATACAGTTGGAGATCCCTTCAACAGACCTGTTCACCTCTGTCCACAACCAGCAACTACAGAAGTTCTGCTACAGAACCAACAGACAGGGGCTTTAAAAATATATGTATTCCTCTTCATGTGGAGAAACTGGTTCCTGTATGCATTTCCATCCTTACCCGTGATGCGCAGGGTACTAACAAAAATCAGGACTGCTAGACCCAACATGATCCAGAGGCCCAATTCTGGCTGAGACAGCACTCGTTCTCCCTCATCCTTACTCCCATTGAGGGGAAGATTCTGCACCTTACCACAGGAGGTAGCTCCCCTCAGCTAAGTCAAGAGGTTTGTCTTCCACCCCCACCTAGCCAGTCTCAAGTTAGCTGCCTGGAGGATTGGGTTTCGACACCTATGACTACATCCGATCCCAATTCTTTTCTAAAGGAAGCAAGAAGGCCCAGTACCAGGAAGTCATACCTGGAAAAATAGAAAATATTTTCTTTGTGGAATCACAGCAATGACACTAACCATGCTGAAGCAGAAATCAGCTCAGTCTTGCTGTACCTTTCAGGTCTCTTTAAACGATGACTTTACTATTTCAGCATTTCAACTTGCTTGCACAGTGTTCCACCTATTGTCTCGCACCCCCTACATGAAACTTTTTCTAAAAGGTGTGATTCACTTCAGACCACCCAGAAGGAACCCCGTTCTGGCATGGGATCTAAATTATGTGTGAGAAAAGCTAACCTTGATGCCCTTTAAACCTGCTACCCCTCTAAAGATGCTCATCTGGAAGACCACCTTCCTTATAGCTGTTACTTAACTTATTATGTCCAAGTGACACCTCCAGGTACATCTGCAGTTACCTCCTACTGACTCCTCTAGGGTGTCAAATATTGATTGTTCATATTTGCATCAATAATTCAAAACCCATGCTATGTGCAAGGTTTTAAAAGATTTTATCTTAAAGCTTACACAACGGAAAACTCAACTGCATTAATATTTGACCTCTGTCTAGTGCGGGTAAAGAGATATTAACTGTTTTATGATATTAATTTATATAATTTTCGCATTTTTCTAAATATCTCTACAACCAAGCATTGCAGACAGAACTCCTTAGCCTTACACGAAGGCTCTCAGCTAGATGAATAAAATGCTGCTGACAGTATATGTGTAACTTGAATGGTTGCTGAGATATTGTAAGTTGTTTACAAAATATTACAAACATAATAGCTACTGTATTTACTGTGACATATAAAATTTGGTTTAAGACCTACAACCTAAAGAATACTACCACTATAAAAACAATTTATGCTGAAGAGTTTTGCATTTAAACTTCTTTTATAACCCCTATAGTTCCAGAGATATGAACATTTATTTGAAATGTAAGGACGTAATTTGATTCTGTCAAAAGGCTTAGATTCTGCCCACTGGAAGTTACAGTGCAAACTTTCTGAGCTCCATTGGAGTGAATGAGTTAAGCTGTGAGAGTTTCTGAGCTACAAGCCCTCAGATATAAAGAATCGATGTTCTTCAAGGATGCATCTGCAGTCATCACATATGGGTTGTCCTGCCTCAGGCAGCCCTTCGGTCGGCCGGATTCCAAAGTCTGGGTCTGGCCTCGGCTGATGTCGCACTTTCCCCGACGTCAGAGCGCCTGGGGTATAAAAGCATCAGCCGACGCCATCTTCCCCAGTCTTTCTTGCTGCGTGGTGCCCGAAGCAGAAGCAGTTTGCAAGTGCCGGTCGGTCAGCTCCTGTGATTCAGCTACCGAAGACTTCGAAAAAGCTAAGTACCCCGTTGGGGACTCTTTCTTGCCTCAGCCGATGTCAGATAAAGTTAGTAATTGTTTAACCTGTGGGAAACAAATACCTCATACGGATTTCCACTCTTACTGCCTCCCCTGCCTAGGCCCAGACCACGACGTCTCGGCCTGTTCAGCCTGTGCTTCCTTCAACCGACGAACTCTTAGACGTCGGTCGGAGTTTGCAGAGGAGTTTTTTGGGGCTAGTTTTGCTTATATAATGCCGTCGGAGACTCCGACTTCGCATTTAGTCAAAAAACGGAAGGACAAGGACCGACACACGCGGGCCGCGGTTTCAGTTGAAACCTCGGTCAGGCCTACCGCGAGTGTCTCGGTTTCGGCTGAAACCAAGTCCTTGGTACTTCCTACTACCGAAACCGCACAACCGACTACCTCGGCCCTGGAGGCCCCGGCCGAGTCGGTCATTGAATTACCTACTGATACCGGTGTCCAGGAACCTTCCGACACCATTACTTTAGATAAGTCTACTCCTGCACGTGGTGCAGCCAGACCCCCTGCTTCCATGTCCATTAAGGCTTTCTCTAGGGCTAAGGCTGCTAAACTTTCTAAGGCTTTGCCTCCCAGAGTTACCTCTCAGAGACCTTATTCTAGCTCTCAGATTCTTACCCTAGCAGAGGATCTGATTTCATTAATTAGGGGCTCCCAACCTCATCCGGACAGGGGCTCTCAACCTCCTCCAGACAAAAGGCCCAGGGTTGAGCCCTCTGATCCACAGTCCTCAGATGAGTCCACGGATGGCTCTGCTCTGTCAGACCACCAGGAGGAGGCTTATTCGGCCTACGAGGATTCTGATGCTGAAGAATCTATTCCCTCGGCCTCCCCTCCTGAAGAGTTTTCATTTGGAGAAACATTACCCACTATGAGAGAACACTTTCAATGGCAGGGTCAGGAATTCTCTGATTCCAGAAAGAGATTAAGGACCTTTTTACATTTACCTCAGCACAGGCCCTTAGCTATACCTCCTGTTTTGAATGTAATTGATGATGTTTACTCAGATGCTTGTACTGCCCCTGACTCTCTCCCTCCGGCTCCTGCCAAACCTGATAGGTACTACAGGGTCCCAGACTCTCATTTTCACCTGTACAAGGCCCACTCTGCTCTCCCAGAAACTATTTCCCAGGGCCCTAAAGGGGTTGCAGCTGCCACTGCTAACAATCCTCTACCCTCTGAAAGGGAGTCCAGAGCATTAGAGAGATGGGGTAAGAAAGTGTATACTTCTGCAACTCTTTCCATGAGGGCATTAAACTGTCAATTCCATATGATACAGTATCAAGAGTATTTACTAGATGATTTGCATAAGAAACTGTCCTCTTCTGAACCCCTTGATCGTAAATCCCTTCAGGATCTGGTGCATAATTCCCAGCAGGTCAGTAACCATTTCTTGCAGTGTGGTTATGATGCATTGGAAGCTTCATGTAGATCAGCTATGACAGGTGCAGTTATACGTAGGCATGCCTGGCTGAAGGAACAATCTCTGCCAGACCATGTTAAAGCTGAGCTTTTGGATACTCCTATGGAAAAGCAAAAATTATTTGGTTCCACGGCTCAAGAGGTTTTAAAGAAATTTGAAGAAAAGGCAAAATCTGTGCAAACAGTTAAGGACTTTCTGCAGGTCCAACCACAGAGATTCAGCAGAAATTGGCCTACTAAGAATTGGTCCTTTCCGGACTCAGACAGATCTCAAAGAGGCAGGAATAGACGTGCCAGAGGTAGAGGGCAAGCTAGAGGCTCCTACAGAGGCCGTCAGTGGCAGCCTCCCAACCAGAGAGGTAGTGCAGGAACTACAACTGCTACACCAGGACAGACTCAATGACTTTATTTTGACTCCGCCGACCAGGGCTCAATTAGAAGCACCTTTGGGCGGAAAACTTTCTTTATTCTCAAAAAATTGGCACAGCATTACAGGGGACACATGGACACTACAAATAATAAAAAAAGGAAAACTGCAAGGTTACACTCACCAACACTCCTGTGCTTCCAAATAGTTAAAGAAAAAATATATGAAATGCAGGCGTGGTGGCACAGTATGCGTAGAGCGTATCAATCAACAGCAGTCTGTATAACACACAAATGCACTAATACGCTAGCTGCGTACAGATAGAGTTACCAGTTAGTCAGTATCACCGTAAAAAGCAAAAGTATACCAAGTACTGTATCAGGCTTCCGTGGAACAATGGCTTGAAAACTCTTCAGCACCTCAAGCGTTCAACGGGACATATCCAAAGTTGTATAACAAAGAAAGCAAGTAATTGCAATGTAGGCTTGTTATTCAACGCCAGTATGCGAGTCAGTGCATACAAAAATAAGCTATCTGCTTGTAGATGGAGTCAACAGTTAATTCAAGTAAAGTACCTGATTCAAGAGCAAAACTTCAGAGGAACAATAGCTTGGAAACCTTCAATGACAAACCAAGCGTTCAACAGAGTATATCCAAGGTAGTTTATTCATATAAAAATCAAAGCGCTTTCAACTAGGTCTTCATCAGGCGTTAAACAATTTAGACTGACAAAGCACTCATATTTATAACAAAACATCACAGTAGCAACAATGTCATTTCCTGTTAAAATTTTAAACTGACAGAGCATCACAGTAATGGAAATGCCATTTCCTGTTACTACTAATTCAAAGTCTAAAAACATTTTAAATAGAAAATATATATAAAAAGGTATATATAAAAGATATGTAGTGATAGTTGCATAAAGCTGACTGTGTGTAGTTCCAAGACAAAACACTGTCATTGTACAAAAAAACATATAATTGCATACACAATAAAATAAAATTACTGCTAAGAAATGTATCTAATTTATTAAAATTATTGTTAGTGAAAGCACTTATGCATTAGAAATCCATTCAAGATGCCACAATAAATAAAAAGCTACTAATATTTGTATCATGGTGTAAACTCTCATGAAGTCAGAAATTTACCATCAAACATTATCACTAAAATATATATATGAAAAGCATATATATATATTGATTTATACATCTAGTAAGAAATATCTAATATGTTAAAAATATTATTATTAAGAACAATTCAACCCACCCCAGTAGATGGAAACGAACTAACATTGATGTCATGATGTAAAAGTCTCAAGAAGTCAGAAATTTACCACCAAAAAGTGTCACTGAATTATATATAAAAAATGTGTAAAATGATCCACATATCTATGAGGTCATTGCCTACACTAAGTACATATATATAAAGATATATATGTAAAAATATATATGTAAAAGGCCTCATAAACACTGACACTATATACACTAATGATACATCCACACAATGTGCAATAATATAGGTTAAAAATACCATAAATTGTTGTGACATGACATCATTATATAGTAATATAATGTTACCATAGATAACCTGCTACATAATAGGATGGCAGTACATAGCAATCAAATATTCACAAATAGCTCGTCATTTATAAATTGTGAGTGATGAAAATACTCGCTATTTTTGTATTTATATTTTATTTAAGTTTCCTGGCTTTAAGTATGGGTTTAATAGAGACCCTATCATTAATGCCAGGGCTGCGATCAACTCTAAACCTAATAATCCATTTGGCTTCCATTTGTTCAGTAAGATTACTCAAGTCCCTCTCCTTATCCCGGTTTGTTCACATAGATAACTTGGAATAGAAACTTATGTTCTATTGATGTGTTATTTACATGTTTAGAGAGGGCATTGGATGTGCAGGATATCCTAATCTTATATATATGTTCTCTAATCCTCTCTTTAAACTTACGGTCAGTCTTGCCCACATAAAATGCTGGGCAAGATTGACATGTAGCCAGGTACACGACATGTTTAGAGTTGCATGTTGCTGACATGGTGAATGTAAAAAGCTGCCCTGTGACATGATGTGTAAAAGTATTACATTCTTTCACATATTTACATTGGTTACATTTCTGACACTTTCTAGTAGCCCCATCTAGACTATCTGACATTATATTTCCAACTCTATTCGGACCACAGAGCATCCTATGCAGATTCAATTTGTTTCTATAAGAAAACTTGGGGGCCTCATCTATTATACTAGAAATCATAGGGTCTGTTAGTAGGACATCCCAATGTTTCCTGTAAATATCCTTGATATTTCTAGTATAATAGATGAGGCTCCCAAGTTTTCTTATAGAAACAAATTGAATCTGCATAGGATGCTCTGTGGTCCGAATAGAGTTGGAAATATAATGTCAGATAGTCTAGATGGGGCTACTAGAAAGTGTCAGAAATGTAACCAATGTAAATATGTGAAAGAATGTAATACTTTTACACATCCTGTCACAGGGCAGCTTTTTACATTCACCATGTCAGCAACATGCAACTCTAAACATGTCGTGTACCTAGCTACATGTCAATCTTGCCCAGCATTTTATGTGGGCAAGACTGACCGTAAGTTTAAAGAGAGGATTAGAGAACATATATAAGATTAGGATATCCTGCACATCCAATGCCCTCTAAACATGTAAATAACACATCAATAGAACATAAGTTTCTATTCCAAGTTATCTATGTGAACAAACCGGGATAAGGAGAGGGGACTTGAGTAATCTTACTGAACAAATGGAAGCCAAATGGATTATTAGGTTTAGAGCTGATCGCAGCCCTGGCATTAATGATAGGGTCTCTATTAAACCCATACTTAAAGCCAGGAAACTTAAATAAAATATAAATACAAAAATAGTGAGTATTTTTCATCACTCACAATTTATAAATGACGCAGCTATTTGTGAATATTTGGATTGCTATGTACTGCCATCCTATTATGTAGCAGGTTATCTATGGTAACATGATATTACTATATAATGATGTCATGTCACAACAATTTATGGTATTTTTAACCTATATTATTGCACATTGTGTGGATGTATCATTAGTGTATATAGTGTCAGTGTTTATGAGGACTTTTGCATATATATTTTTACATATATATCTTTATATATATGTACTTAGTGTAGGCAATGACCTCATAGATATGTGGATCATTTTACACATTTTTATATATAATTCAGTGACACTTTTTGGTGGTAAATTTCTGACTTCTTGAGACTTTTACATCATGACATCAATGTTAGTTCGTTTCCATCTACTGTGGTGGGTTGAATTGTTCTTAATAATAATATTTTTAACATATTAGATATTTCTTACTAGATGTATAAATCAATATATATATGCTTTTCATATATATATTTTAGTGATAATGTTTGATGGTAAATTTCTGACTTCACGAGAGTTTACACCATGGTACAAATATTAGTAGTTTTTTATTTATTGTGGCATCTTGAATGGATTTCTAATGCATAAGTGCTTTCACTAACAATAATTTTAATAAATTAGATACATTTCTTAGCAGTAATTTTATTTTATTGTGTATGCAATTATATGTTTTTTGTACAATGACAGTGTTTTGTCTTGGAACTACATACAGTCAGCTTTTGCGTGCAACTATCACTACATATCTTTTTATATATACCTTTTTTATATATTTTCTATTTAAAATGTTTTAGACTTTGAATTAGTAGTAACAGGAAATGGCATTTCCATTACTGTGATGCTCTGTCAGTTTAAAATTTTAACAGGAAATGACATTGTTGCTACTGTGATGTTTTGTTATAAATATGAGTGCTTTGTCAGTCTAAATTGTTTAACGGCCTGATGAAGACCTAGTTGAAAGCTGCCGATTTTATATGAATAAACTACCTTGGATATACTCTGTTGAACGCTTGGTTTGTCATTGAAGGTTTCCAAGCTATTGTTCCTCTGAAGTTTTGCTCTTGAATCAGGTACTTTACTTGAATTAACTGTTGACTCCATCTACAAGCAGATAGCTTATTTTTGTATGCACTGACTCGCATACTGGCGTTGAATAACAAGCCTGCATTGCAATTACTTGCTTTCTTTGTTATACGACTTTGGATATGTCCCGTTGAACGCTTGAGGTGCTGAAGAGTTTTCAAGCCATTGTTCCACGGAAGCCTGATACAGTACTTGGTATACTTTTGCTTTTTACGGTGATACTGACTAACTGGTAACTCTATCTGTACGCAGCTAGCGTATTAGTGTATTTGTGTGTTTATACAGACTGCTGTTGATTGATACGCTCTACGCATACTGTGCCACTACAAATAATAGACAAAGGATACAGGTTCCATTTCCACTCTTTGCCAAAAAGAAAAGGCATGCCAAACCTGCCACCAAATCAGAGGGCAGAGGCTTTGAAGCAAATTACCAACTTACTGCAAATGAAAACCATAGAAAAGGTACCTCTTTCAGAACAAGGCCAGGGATTTTACTCAAGATTATTCCTTGTTCCAAGAAAAGAAAATCAATGGAGGCCTATTCTCGACTTGTCCGCACTGAATACGTACCTCATTGTGCCAAAATTCAAAATGCTGACTCTACAGCAACTCCTTCCCATGCTGGGCAAGGGGTCTTGGCTGGTGACTCTAGACCTCAAGGAGGCATACCTGCATGTCCCTATTCGACAAAGCTGCAGAAGACACCTCAGATTTCTTGCAGGGTCAGAGCATTATCAATTCTCAGCATTGCCCTTTGGCTTATCTACTGCTCCCAGAGTATTCACGAAATGCCTGGCATCAGTAATTGCACACTGCAGACTTCAGGGGATTCAAATCTACCTTTATCTGGATGACTGCCTAATACAAGTGGACAGCAAGCAAACTTTGTTAAAGGACTTGGACTATGCCATTCACCTGTTACAGGCCTTGGGATATACAGTCAACATCCACAAATCAAGACTGGTTCCATCCCAAAGAATAACATTCCTGGGTGCGGATCTAGACACAACACCCAGATGGCTTTTCTCACAGAAGAAAAACAAGAACAGCTACCAGTTTACTTTCAGAATCTCACAAGACAAACTCAGATGACTGCAAGGAAAATCCTGCAGGCCCTGGGTTACATGGCATCTTGCATTCTTCTGATCCCACAAGCAAGGCTTCATATGAGGAAATTACAATGGTACCTAAGAAGTTTATGGACTCAGCTCAGTCACAGCTTAGAAGCTCTGATCCCACTCATTCCTTGCCTTCAAAAGGAATTTCAGTGGTGGGCTCAAGCCTGCCAGTTGAACAGCGGGCTGCCCTTCAGCAAGCCAAGAGCCAACCAAACCATCACCACGGACGCTTCAGACCAAGGCTGGGGAGCGCACATGGAGAACAGATGTATACAAGGGCTATGGTCGCAAAGAGAGCTGCACATGCACATAAACCAAAAGGAATTGCTGGCAGTGATACACGCAATCGAGGCCTTCAAACCTTTCCTTCACCAAGGCCACCTGCTCATAAGGACAGACAACACCACAGTTATGTGGTACATAAACAAGCAAGGAGGCACCCATTCCTACCCTCTTTGCAGACTGACAATGAACCTATGGGAACTGGCATTGAAACTCAACATACAGCTACAGTCCCAGTTCGTGCCAGGGAAAGACAATACACTGGCAGACAGCTTAAGCAGAACTACCATGGATGCACACGAATGGATGCTGCACCCAGACATCTTCTTGCAAATCACACAATCATGGGGAAGGCCGGAAATAGACATGTTTGCTTCCCCCCTAAATCATCAACTGAAGAAATTCTGCTCAAGGACATACCACCCACAAGCTTGGAAAGTGGACGCTCTCTCTTTCAGCTGGAAAGCTCTAACAGTGTATGCTTTCCCACCTCTTCCACTAATGACCAAGGTCCTACTGAAGATCAGGACAGAGCAGCCCAGAGTAATCCTGATAGCCCCAAACTGGCCAAGACAGCACTGGTACCCACTGTTAAAGAGCTTGTCACAGACAAAACCATGGCCTCTCCCCTTATGGCCACTTCTACTGACGCAGCACAATTTCAGGACACTACACTCCAACCTGAAAACCTTGCAGCTAACTGCCTGGAGAATACCATGACTCCCACTCAGGATAACCTATCCCAGAGAGTGAAGGATATTATTATGGAAGCTCGCCGACCTTCCACAAGGAAGGCATAAACAGCAAAATGGAAAAGATTTCACACCTGGAACACAGCAAAGGGCCTAGATGTGACTGTGATGAATATGGCATACATATTGGAATACTTGGCAGAATTGTCCCACAGTGGCCTGTCTTACTCTTCCATCAAGATACATGCCTCAGCAATCTCAGCAGAATACAATCTAAATCCACCTGTCTTCTCTCACCCTCTACTAAGACAGTTTCTAAGAGGAATCAAAAACATTAATCCTCCAAGGAAACCACCTCTACCTACTTGGGACCTGAATTTCGTGTTGGAAAAACTAACACTTCCTCCCTTCGAACCAGCAGCATCGGCAGATGTTCAGTTTTTGTCTTGGAAAACTGCCTTCCTTCTGGCCATAACCTCAGCAAGAAGAGTATCTGAGCTACAAGCTTTAATGGCGGTGCAGCCTTTCCTTATCTTTCATCAGGACAGAGTTTCTTTGAGGACTAATCCTACATTCATGCCAAAGGTGGTATCCAGGGTATCTTTGAACCAAGCTATTCACTTGCCTACATTCTTCCCACAGCCACAAAATAAAGGGGAAAGACTTCTGCACACCCTGGACATACACAGACAACTACGCTACTACTTGGACAGAACTAAAAGTTACAGAAAGACTGACGAGTTGTTTGTAGCATATGCTGCTGGGGTACAAGGAAAAGCAATTTCCAAACAAACAATTTCCAAATGGATAGGAAATTGCATTCGTTTTTGTTACTCCTTTCATGGAAAGACTGTGCCAGCTAACATTAGACCTCATTCCACGAGAGCCACAGCCACCACCACAGCCTTCCTAAGAGGGGTGGCTACCAAGGACATTTTAGAAGCTGCTACATGGAGCTCCATGCATACATTTGCCAAGCATTACAATTTGCCTTTATACTCCAGATCCAGAGCAGGGTTTGCCACGGCAGTCCTGCAGGGTATCTTAACTACACCATCCTTCATTTAGTACCTCCACCCCCAGTTTGGGTATGGTATTCTACCCATATGTGATGACTGCAGATGCATCCTTGAAGGACATAGTACAGTTTTGTACCTACCATAAATGTAGATGTCCGATAGGTATGCATCTGCAGTCAGGTTTACCCTCCCTCCTACCCCTCTGTGGTATTCCTAGGGTGCTTACCCCTCTTTTAGCTAGCTGGGGGAATCTATTATGGTGTATTTGTTTGTATATACATGTATATATATATATATATATATATATATATTTTTGCAAATGTTTGGAATTTTATTGCATTTATCCAAATTTAGCCTTCCTAGAGGGCACCTGGCATCTGGGGCAAGAAAAACTGAGGAAGATGGCGTCGGCTGATGCTTTTATACCCCAGGCGCTCTGACGTCGGGGAAAGTGCGACATCAGCCGAGGCCAGACCCAGACTTTGGATTCCGGCCGACTGAAGGGCTGCCTGAGGCAGGACAACCCATATGTGATGACTGCAGATGCATACCTATTGTACCTACATTTATGGTAGGTACAAAACTGTACTTTCACTGCCTTCCACAGGGATAGGGTCACCCTCAGAACAATCCTATCCTTTATGCCTAAGGTGCTATCAGAACTTCTTATAACAAGGCTAGCCACATTATCTACGTACCAGTCTTATACCCAAATCTACAAAACAGAGCAGAGCAAGTCCTCCACTCTCTGGATGTGAACAGGCATATCAGGTGCTATCTAGACAGGACAGAAAAACCCTAACAGAGCAGAGCAGTTGCTGATGGCTTTCACAGAGGGTGAACAGGGTAAGCCTGTCTCCAAACAAATAATTTCAAAATGGATAGCTAACTGCATTAAGTTCTGTTACTCACACCATGGAAAGGATTTACTTGGACATATTAAATCCTACTCCACCAGACGTGATTACTGCAACTGCTTTCCTCAAAGCATCTCCCACTCAGGCTATCCTAGAGGCAGCCACATAGAACTCAGCACACACCCTTACAAACACTATAACCTAGGAAATGTCTCTAGGGCTACAGCAGATTTCACTACTGCCATCTTGCAAAATCTTATTTCCCAGGGTCATACAGATGACCTTTCACCCAACTTTTAGCTTTGGGAGTCCTCCTAGGAATCAGTACTGTAACATTGACTATGTACAGTTGTGTCCCACATGCCATACTTGTAGATATTCCAATAGATCAGTGTTACAGTATATAGTTCCACCCTCCAACCCCTTTATCTGCTGACCACTTGTCTCCCTCTTGCTGGGTACAAGGAATAGAGGAGTTTTTTTTGCAGATAGTCCTCTTCTTTCCATCGTCCCTTCACTGCCGCCTATGTTTTCTCCGTCTCACTTAAATTCAGACAGCTGGAGAGGTATTGCTCTCCTCAGGCATCAGAATGCTCATTCACTGCTTAGAAAGACCAGAAGATGACACTAATGGACACCCTTCTTATATGTTGATGTCCAGAGGTCAGTCTTTGGGCGTCCGTTGATCAGGGATGATGTAAAGATTCTGGAAATCGGGCTGCTCGCAGGCTTCTCCATGGCAGGAACTCCCAAGAATCAGTACTGTAATATTGATCTACTCGAACATCTACAGTTATGGTAAGTGGGACACAATTGTACTTTCTTGCTTCTTCCCTGGGGACTGGTGCTAATTTTCTGTTTGTCAGGATTGTGGAGTTTCTTTATGGTAATGGTCTTACAGATGGGCTATTACTTATTAATGGATTTGTGCAGTGTAAATCTTACTAGTTTTGACTGAGCTAGTTCTCTGTCTGGGTGCTCACTGAAGAAGGCAGAGGAAACTCATTAGCTGGGTTATATCCGTATTTCAGTAAGCTCATTGACACCACACCACAGAAAAGATTAGCAGAGATGTTAAGTGATAGGAGGCTGTGCCCAAAATAATGATGTACCAATGAGGATATCTGACTGATCAGAAATAAGAACAAGAATTTAAAGTGACTTTTTTAAATAGATGTCAAACTTGAGGTGCCTTTGAATTCACTGCATGCTTTCTTGGCTGCCTTCTGCACTCAACATTTTGTGTTATATTTTGAAAGGGATAAGAAGATACAGGATTGAGTAGCAATAATTAAATGCAAAATTTTCTTCCCCCCTTTGTGTCAAAAAGGCAAGACAGTAAGGTGCTCATTGCAGGTTCAGTGCTGCATTAGATTATGCAGTATAGCTGTTGGTGGATATCAGTCCTTTCTGACTGACTTCATTAGCTATTTGCATGTTTTTCTGTGTGGCTGACCTGAACTCCTCCCTTTCCCAGGATCAGGCTGACATACAGCAGAAAGGCAGAGCAGCCCAACCAGTCTTCAGGTGAATTTTTATTCCCTTTGGCAAACGAAGTGATCAGTTGAAGGTCCATCCCTTTGTGTATCCATCCTACAAAATTTCCATTGAATGATAGATGTATAGTTTGAAAATATTTTCTTATAAAAATAACTACAGTAGACTCCCTGTTATCCATTCTCCCTTTAACCTGCCATATTTTCATCAAGATTGTTTTCCATGAATCAAATTTCCGTTGCCAATTCTAGGAAAAAGTACAGTGCAGTGCACTGTACTCAGGGACAACATATTACTTCGTCCAGAAAGTAAAGTAAAGTTAAATAAGAGCATTGGTAATCAATACAACATGTATGCATAATTTTTTTAGTCTGATTTACAACCTATAAGTGCTATTTTGTATGCTTTTTTGGATTAACCAGCTATTCATTTATCCAGCCTAAGGTCTGGTCCCAGCAAGACTGGATAAAAGGGAGTCTACTGTATTGATATTCCGTTATTGTATAGCGTGTATTGGATTTTTGAATTGATGTTTGTCGGTATTTCCCATGTCGATAGCATATCCAGGTATTCTTATAAATAAAGGTCAGTAAAAGGCAAATTCTGCTTAAGGATTGCCACCTAAGATGTCATTTTGTTTGGCGGAGACCGTCATTGTTTCTCCTTCTGCAAGCATTCTGACACTGGCACTTTCATTAAGATAATTTTGCTCATTTGGGCCTATAATCTTAAGGCCTTCTTGGAGAAAAAAAAATTAGTGGCACATGGGGGGGGGCACTTGCTAAGCTTAGGGAGAAACATTTACTAGTAGTCCTAAGATTAAAATCTTAAAAAAATGGAAAGATATTAACAAAAAACTGAAATGCTGAAAAAAGGTTGTCCCTAAAGAGATAGCCAGACAATAGCTAGAGGCTTAGGTGACCTCCACCTCCCCCATCTGTTCATTGAGACCTGAGAATGCCAGTCTTCATGAAAAGCGTCTTTCTCATCTGATGCATTGACCTTATGTCTACCTCCCAGCCTCTGGTTTAAGTCCATTTTACTCCTGATTCTTCTAGTCAGCTTTTCTGCTATTTTGTGTCTTAAGCATTTTCCTTTGGAAGAATAGAAAAGGTTTCATTGACAAAGTCACTGTGTGAGCTTTGCTATTCTCAAAAGAGTGAGAAGTATTTGATGCATTTCCACAGACGAAAATGATTCACATCTTGGCAGAACTTAACTTGTCTCACATAACATTATCATGGTTCAAGAGTTACCTAAGCAGTCACACCCAAGCAATAAGATTGCAAAACGCATGTTCTTCCTTCTTCCCAGTCTCTGTAGGTATCTATTCTTGTGCCGATGCCATTCAGGGTATACATAAGTAAACATTACATCATCATATCTTCATCTGTGGATTCCTTATGCTGATGATGCTCCAATCATTTGCTGTGCCCTCCTCCTTGGGACAGCTACAGACCATTACTGATGCATCTTTCTCAGCAGTTGAACAGTGGCTAGGTAAGGGTTACCTTACACTTAATGCTAAAAAAACTAAACTGGTGCTCTTTCTGTAAAACCAGTTCCAAAAACTCATATTGATTTAATATTTCCTCTAACCAAAGCATTAAACTTGCGCAGGTTTCCAGCACTAAGTTACTTGGTGTAACAGGGGATAAGCTCAAGTTTGATATTCTTATATGTAATGTCATGAAAACTCAGCAAAGGCTTGGAGCTCTATACAGAGCCAAGACATTTCTCACTGGCCTTGGTCATAAATCAACTTCACATGCATGTCTCTTACCAAAACTCTTATTTTCTGTCCCTAACCTCATTAACCTGCGCAGCTGCCTCCTAGGAAATCTTGAACAATACAGTAAAATTCCCAAACCCACTGCTAATTTGCATAATAGATCCCATCACTGCCTTGTGTCAGCAAAAAGAAACTGGATGGAATTTCCATACTTTCTTAAGTTCCTTCAACCAAAAACCACTCATTCCATAGTTCACCACACAAATGAATGCCGTTCCCTGTATACCCTCCTGCAGTGGTATAAACCTGACAGATCTATGCACTCTAATGATTAATTCTTTACTCGACTATCTAAATCCCAGAACTCATCGGGGGGGGGGGGGTGTTCAACATTCCAATTATGTCTCCAAGATATATGGAATCTCACACCTATCGCACTTAAGGAAACAGACAATATACTTAGCTTTAAGAGAAACCTCCATGCTTATCTGCTAATATCTAGATTATGTGAATTCTGTATCCCACCTACCTATTATCCTGTCTGTACTTTCTGCTTACGTATTCCTTTCTCCTTTTTACCATCACTTGTGATGATAAGGAGGAGAGAGGAATATGTAAGCAGAAATTGTAGATATTCTTCTCTAATGATATCTTCCCCATCATTCAAGTTCACATTCTCCACAAATGCCTTTACTCCCATCTAGTTCTTAATGATCAAAGCACTTTTATACCTTGGAACCTATAGCAATGCAACTACTTTGGAACCCTCAAATATTTTTTTTGTAATACCTTTATTAAATTGTGATTTAGACATAGGTAAATGTACATTAACCAAAAAGAAAACAAGCTATTATTTTTTTTCCCATTTACATGCATTATATATCACATATCTTTTCTCTGTAATTATCATCAGTCCAGCATTACATAAATTGCTAAGTTATTGCCTTTCCTTAAACCTCGCCTGCACTCCAAAGATTCCAAAGACAACCACAAGGCATTCTGTAGCTATGTCAAGAATCTAAATGACGTTGCTCATATCTGCTCTGAGCTACAAGAGAATGGCATTAAATCTACTGATCCCAAGGATATTACCAATATCCTGGCAGATCGATTCAGTGCAAACTTCACCCCTCTCTCACCCCTTAAAGGGCCCATCTCAGTACCTAAAGATTGCCAAATTCCGATATTAACAGCCACACAGGTAAAAAACGCACTCTCTAAAGCTAAGAATACAGCCTACGTGGGACCAGATGACATACCAGGCTGTGTACTACATGAACTACAAAATTAACTGACACCTCACCTAAGTGTCATGTTTAATCATAGCCTCACCTCAAGCTTTGTGCCCACTGAGTGGTGCACAGCTACAGTTATCCGACTCCACAAGGGGGGATCCACCTTGGATCCCGGGAACTACAGCCCCATCAGTCTGACGAGCCTGATCTGCAAGGCCATGGAGCGTATTATCATGGAACTTATAAACAAAGACATTGGCAACCTTCAAACACTGGACCCCACGCAGTTTGGGTTCGTGAAGGGCCGATCTTGTCTCCTGAACCTGATTGACTTCTTCGAATCAGTCTCCAGAGCTGTGGACAAGGGTAAGGTGATCCACACAGCCTATTTGGACCTTGCCAAGGCCTTCAACACCATCCCCCCACTCTGGATTCATAAATAAACTTACTAAGCTGGGCATTAATCCCTACGTCACTCGATGGGTTGCCAACTGGCTTACTGACAGAGAACCCACACTGTAAAAGTAGCCAATTCCAAACCAATCTCCAGACAAGTGACAAGTGGACTACCTCAGGGTTCAGTCCTGGGACCACTCTTGTTTGGCATCTACTTCTCTGAAGTACAGGCCAACACTAAGGGACTCTGGCTAACAAAGTTTGGAGATGACTGCAAACTGGGAGCCGTTATTGAATCCCCAAATGATGTGGATAATCTACAAAAGGGCCTTACAGAAACAGATGCTTGGTGCCAGAGCCATGGGCTCAAGCTCAATGCCAAGAAATGTATAGTTATCCCCTTTGGGTAAAAACATGTACCCATGAATAACCACATAGGTGGCAGTACACTAAACACTTAAAGTTTGATAAGAGACTTAGGGACACAGGTGGACAGTTGTCTCACCTTCGATAACCACATCGCCACAACAGCCAGGAAATCCTTCTATGTGGCAGACCTCATCACTAAGGGCTTTTCATCCAGAAAAAAGGAGATCATTGTCCCACTGTACTCATCCCTCATTAGACCCATTATGGAATACAGTGCCCCGTTTGGTATGTACCTCTCAAGACATCTGCAACAACTGGAAAGGTCGCAGAAATACCTCACTAAATGAATCACAGGCCTAAAGCAGATGCCCTATGCTGACCGTCTAAAAAAGCTCCATCTATACTCTGTCACATATCGTCTGCTCAGAGGCGATCTCTGATAAACATACAAGGCCATGTCAAACCTCGAGCTGTTGGACATGCTACACTTAAAGAAATCCTAATCCCTCAGAGACACATGCTCCAGGGATCTAAACCTGGTCATCACAATGAACAAAACATGCTGGAGGGATAGGTTCCTGACTTAGAGACTCCCCAGACTCTGGAATAGACTACCCATACATGTCAAGCAGAGTGCCTCTTTGGCCCTCTTCAAAAAGAACCCTGATGATTGGATGAGAGATAGGAAATTCACCCTGGGGATCACGTAAGTTGCCCTGCTAGACAGGGGTCCAGGGAAGTAAATACTTTGGGAAGAAATAGCCAGGGAGCTATTATGGCTAGGCTTGTATAGGCCATAGGGCCAATAGCCTAGTACAAACCTATGAACCTATTCCTCTATATGTATTGTTCCCACAATTTATGTTTATTTCTATGTAATTTGCTCCTCCCCTTTTTCTAACAATCTCTGTTCTAGTTCTTTTATCTCTTTTATAACATTCACTACTTCAAATACAGTTGTTTTAGACTTTAGTTTCCATTTTCTAGTAATTGCTTATTAGGCAGCCAACAAAATTAAACTTAATAAGGCCTCACCACACCTAAGGAATTCATCTTCTCAGCTCAGAATAATGATTTCCTTAATTACAGTCAAATCTGCCAACTCATCACACTCCCAAAGCATATGATGTTCTATTCACTTGGCTTCAGTATTCTTTACTTGAAGTCTTTTGACACTATAGGGTACGTGGTACATCTGAATTTGGCTTCAATTGGACGTAGGCCATGAAATGGACATACGCATGTACCATCCCCAGCATTTGTCTACCCAGCTCCGAACGTTGGCTGTACAGTTTCCAGTGTTTCTGACTTCTACTTTCAGGTAATTGTCTCATTGAGGAAACTTTTTTCTTGTTATTATTTTATGTCATCCAGGAAGGGCAAGTGCCAGTCTGGAAGACAAATTCCATGTAACGACAACTGTACCCATTGTCTTCTTTTGCTTAGGCCCCAACCATGACCATAAATCATGCAGTATCTGCCAGTCGTTCATTCCTAAGACCTTTATAAGCAGGCTTTTGTCACTAGCTCTGTGTTTGGAAACTCAGCAGCTAAAATTGTTAACTTAGTGCATGGAGGGTTCCTCAACACCTGAAGCCAAGCAGCCGAAGCTTAAGGCCAAGAAACTTCAGCGTACTCCTTCCACTGCACCTCACCCATCCAGCGTATCTCCCAAGGTGCTCATCGACCCAGGAGAAAGCTTGATTCCAGGCATGGAGTCACAGGCCGAACCCACTTCTGGTGTCACCTTGACTTCTGCCATGAGCACATCGCAAAAGGTGGAACAGACATCTGATCTGGATGTCGAGAGGGAACCCAGGCTTGAATGCATTGAGGAAACTATGGATTTACCACAAATATCTGCTACCAGTCTGCCCCAGCCTGAATCCTTCAAACTTAGGCATTCATCCAGACCCCTGACGTTACAAAAGATAGTCTCTCCAGAAAAGAAAAAAACAGAAGACAAAGCATGTCACTGCTGCACTAGAAGCTCCTGCAGATTTGCAGGCCTTCTGTCAGAATCTTTTTCAAGCCTTCATGGCTCTTAAGCAGCCTACCTCTCAGCCTGCTCCCACCACAGCCACTCAGCCTTCCCAGAAAAGGGCTAGGGACCCAGATTCTTCAGGTGAATCCTCTTCTGATGAAGAAGAATCTTTAGATCACTCTACTCAAATCCCCTCCCCTCAGGAATACATCTCCTCTGAGGAGGAGTCAGTAGAGGCAGACTCTCCCATGGAGGAAATGTCCTTTGGGGAGACCATCCTGAAAATGCATGAACACTTTTAAGTGGGGTTCCTCCCATATCTCTAATGTACAGAAAAGGTATTACCATCTTTTACAAGTGGACCTTCCCAGTTCTTCTGCAGTGCCACTGGTGTATCCAGCCTTTTTGGATGCTTTTCACCATGCATCCCAAAACCCAGACTCTCAATCTCCAGCTCTAAAAAAGCCAGACTGCTTCTACAAAGTCCTTGAGGACTGCCAATTCCTTTTCAGGTGCCCAGCTGCAGACCCAGCAGTCATCTCTGCTGCTACTGACAAACCTTCTAGGAAGCTCCCTTCTACTTCACTATTCCCAACGGACAAGGAGTGCAGAACCCTCAAAAGGCTATGGAAAAAGCTATACATTTCAGCCACTTTGGCTTTCAGAGCCATCAACTACCTGACACATATGACTAAATACTCACTAGAACTTATGTCTCAAGCAACTTCTGCTATCTCAGACCTCCCAGATTCTGAGGGAAAGCATTTAGCCCTAAATCTTTTGGGAGCTTCTTCCCAAGTACAACGACTCTTCATCAAATGCAGTCATGATGCTGTTGAAGCCTGCGCTAGGACAGCTGCTACTGGGTCAGTACTCAGAAGATTCTCATGGCTTAGACTTCAGCCACTGCACAACAATTTCAAATCCAAATTAATGGATGCTCCTCTGGACAATAAAGCCTTGTGTGGACCAGCTGCAGCTGTCCTTTTCAAAACCCTACAAGAAAAATCTAAGGAACTCAAACAGTTGAAGCACCTTTTAATGTCCCCATTGCCCAGGTTCCACAGGAATTCCTTCCATACCTGACTGTGTTCACAGCCATTCTCAACACCAACAAAGCAAAGCTTCTAGAGGAGGTAAGAGAACACAGAGAACTAGGCTGCCTTAGGCACCACCCTAACAAAAACAGCCCTTTCCGGACAAAGCAGGGAGTATGTGACTACCCCACAAACATTCCCCCAGTCTCTCCCTCCTCCTCTCAAATGCTGTCAAGACTTGGCAAACCATTACCCAAGACAACTGGATACTTTCCATAATCCAAAAAGAATATTTTGTGGTTTGGCACTGTACTCCCACCTTTCAGGGCATCCCACAACCTCCCAGAGAACACCTTCATCTTTTCCCAGATCCCTTCTTGGATTTGTGGCAACAGGGCTCCATTCATAGAGTTCCCTGCACCTCCAAAGGAAAAGGATTGTATTCAAGAATGTTCTCAGTGCCCAGAAAGGATGGGCCCTGGAGTCCAATCCTAGACTTAATTCATCTCAACACCTTAAAGGTTGCATCCTTCAGAATGCTAACTCTACAAACCCTTTTTCCTTTGCTTCTGCCACAGGGATACATGGCAACTCTAGACATAAAAGATGTCTACCTCCGCATCCCCATTCATCCCAAGTACAGGACATTTTTTTAATTTTTCTCTGGGTTTATGGCATTTTCAATTTTCTGCAGTGCTCTTTGGCCCTCTTTACAGCGTCAAGGGTTTTCACAAAATGTTTGGCTCCAGTGATTGCTCACTGCAGGTTCCTGGGTATCCAGATTTTCCCATACTTGGACAGTCTGCTTTTACAGGCCCCAAATCTTCAGGTTCTTAAACAGAACATACAGACTACCATTACCCTCCTGTGAAATCTGGGATTCACAATAAAGTTCAGAAAATCAACCCTCTCCCTATCTCAAGACCACACCTTTCTGGGATGCTGAATCCAAACTGACATAATGAAAGTGTCTCTACCACCCCAAAAGGCAGAGCATTTTCTTTTAATCACTCCTCCCGTTAAACCACATAACAGCCAGAGAATTCCTCAGGGTACTAGATTTTAAGGCCTCAACCATACCCATTATACCCCTGGCAAGGCAATACATGAGGAAACTCCAGTGGTTCCTCAGATCTGTCTGGACCCAACACTCATCCACTAGAATACCTCATTCCCTCATCCCATGCTTTAAGATGGAAATTCTCTGGTGGATCCAGCAGGTACAATTAAACCCAGGACTACCACTATATCCCCTAGACCCAGTCCAAGACCCTTACACAGATGCATCAGATGTTGGCTGGGGAGTGGCCCTGGGCAAACTTTACAGTCCAAGAAAGGTGGTCCCTTTCACAGAAAAGTGAACACATTAAAGTAAGGGAGATGCGAGCATTGCTCCTAGTCTTACAAACTTTCCATTCCCTCCTTTGCCCAGGCACTCTAAAACTATTCACCAACAACATGACTGTACTCAGATATGTGAACTGGCAGGGGGGAACAGATCCCACCTCCTGTGCAGACAGGCACTCCTGGTGTGGGAATTCCTGGATAAACACAACATGAGAATCCAGGCTGGGTATGTTACTTCCAACAGGAACCTTGTGGCAGACTCTGAGCAGGTCCTGGACCCAATCCCACAAATGGATACTTCAGAGGGATGTGTTCCTGGACATAGTCCATCATTGGGGTACTCCACACATAGACTTATTTTCCTCCCCCATGAACAGACAACTTACAGAATTCTGTGCCAGAGTCCCAAGTCCTCTGGCTTGAAAAATGGATGCCGTCTCCTCCTTGTGGAAGGGGATGTTCCTGTATGCATTCCCTCTCCTTCCTTTAGTACCAAAAGTCCTGCTCAAAATCAGGCAGGATCAACCAAAAATCTTGCTAGTGACTCCCTTTTCGCCAAGACAGCATTGGTTCCCCCTTCTCCTGCAATTAGCCAAGGGCCCATCACCACAAGTTACCCCACAGAGTTGACCTTCTGACACCGAACAAAGGATCCCTTGTACATCCACACATGTCAACACTATAGCTGACACTGTGGGTGATATGATAGGATTCTAATTCCATTCAGACTCCTTTTCTCTGAGAATGTGCTCAGGATTTTGCAGGAGACCAGAAAACCCAACACTAGAAAGTCTTATGTTTCCAAATGGAAAAGATGTACACTATGGTGTTTCTCTAAGAACCAAGAACCACTGGCAGTGGGAATACTACTGGTTCTAGAATATCTGTGTGTACTACTGTCAGCTGACCTGGCTTATTTGTCAGTTAAAGTTCACATGTCAGCTATCTCTGTTTGTCTGCCTTTATCCCCTCCTCTGGCATCCAGGTTTGAGGTAAAATCATTTCTTAAGGGCATCCTCTACATTAGGCCTCCCAGGAAACCTATTCTTCCTTGTTGGGACCTTAATTTTGTTCTACAGAAACTGACATTGCCCCCTTTTGAACCCACACTCTCTGCCTCCATCAAACATTGCTTGTGGAAAACTGTCTTGCTAATAGCCCTGACTTCATCAAGAAGGGAATCTGAACTCCAACCCCTGATGGCAGTTCCCTCCACCTTAGTCTTTCATAAGGATAGGGTATCATTGAGAACAAACCCTTGCTTTATGCCCAAGGTAGTTGAGATCTATCCCTAAACCAATCTATTCAACTACCAACCTTCTTCCCCTCTCCACGAAATCACAGTGAGAGGATTCTGCACTGCCTTGATGTTCGCAGACAACTGAGATATTACCTGGACAAGACAAAAACCCTCAGAAAATCTGAATAGCTTTTTGCTAATTTTTCACCCCAGGGCTCTGAGTCTTCCAGCATCCAAGCAGACTGTCTCTTCTTGGATTTCTAAAACTATCTCATTTTGCTTCACTCACCATGGAAAGGATCATGATGCACTTGTGAAAGCCCATTCTACCAGTGCTATGGCTTCATCTCAAAGGATTGGGTAACAGTGCTGTCCTGGAAGCAGCCACTTGGTCTACTGTTTATACCTTTACCAGACATTACAAGCTGGATGCTATCTCCAGATCTAGAACCAGTTTTGCCAAAGCCACTTTACATGGCTTCATAGAGAGTTCCTATGCTTCTTCCTCCTTCCTTCCCTCTTAAGCTCTGGTATTCTTCCTCAAGTAAAGAATACTGCCGCAAGTGAAGAGAAGGACATACAAAAATTGTGTAAAATCTTATAACCGTAGATGTCCTTCTCTTCAGTGCTGCAGTATTCTTTCCCTCCTGCCTTCCCCACTGATCTATTGTCTTTCCTGGATATATTGACCACTTATATCCTTAGTCTGGCTTTCTTCCTGGGGCATTCAGCTCTGAGGATGGTATGTGCGTATGTCCGTTTTATGGCTTACATCTGACTGCAGCTGACATCAGATGTACCATGTACCCGATTGTGGCAAATTACTTTTGTATATTGGCCGACGTCAGGTGCCTTTTGGCGGGGA
Organism: Protopterus annectens; assembly: GCF_019279795.1. NCBI lineage: Eukaryota > Metazoa > Chordata > Ceratodontiformes > Protopteridae > Protopterus > Protopterus annectens. Next base: position 926,563,423 of record NC_056743.1, on the reverse strand, counting down.
TATCACTCAAGTAAAGAATACTGCAGCAGTGAAGAGAAGGACATCTATGGCTATGGTAAGATTTTACACAACTTTTCTTTCCCAGTTACCTCTTTCTTCCCCATCACATCTCCAGTGTTTGCTGTCTCTACCTGAAGAAAAATTCTTTGAAGTCTGATGGGGTACAAAAAATACATATGCAAACACTTCCAAGTGAACATCTAAACCTTCTGGACTTTATTACTTTCTTGGGAGCCATACTTATGACTTTCCATTGTTCTCCTGTAAATTCCTTTTGTAGTTTCTCTTCCCAATCTTTTCTTACCTCCTCTGATTGATTTTTTTAGTTATGCAATATTTTATTTGGCCTACTGATTATCCCCTTTTTAACAGCAACTTCTGTTCTAGATTCATCTAAAAACTCTAGCAACGTATGTCTTCCCCTTAAGATTCTCCTAAACCTTTCTCTTTGCCTATACTCTGAAATCAATCCCTGGTAGGGAAGGCTGCTCCTAGCCATCAATCCAAATGTCTTCTTGGCCTTATCCAACTCTATAACCTTTCTTGCTCTAGTTATTTGCTCCCAATATATTGGTTCCCTTGCCAGTTTTCTCTGGTAAATTCCACCCCCTCTTTCCTGTTTTCTGTACCCCTACTTGCAAACATTCCTATTGGCAAAATCTCCTTTTTCCATTCTCCTGTTGACTTAGTAGAGTACTTTCTGTGACTTTATGAATATAAATATTCTGTACAGTTGTTATTTTCCTTAAGGATCTACATCCAAAATCCTATGTTCTCTCTATTTCTTGAACTCTCCCCACTTCATCATCATCTCTTTCCGTTTTGAACTACAACCTTCTGCTTATGTTATGTATGTGAGCCTTAACTGTGTAGCTCTAAAATATCCCTTCAAATCAGGTAATCCTAAAGTGCCTTGTTCTGTTTGAAGGATCAACTTATCCCACTCAACTCTCACCCTCTTCCTCGCCCAGATAAAATTCCTTCAACTCTTTATTAATTGTTGTCCACAACTTTTCTTCTGGTTAATAAAAATATGCTTGAGCCATATATTAAACTAAAGGGACTAAAACATTTTCACTGCTTGAATCTTACTATCCATATCCATGAACAAGAAGCTTCCAGTTTCTCAGTTTTTGTATTATCTTTTAGGTTCATAAGTTCATAGGTTGGTACTAGGCTATCAGCCCTAGGGCCTATACAAGCCTAGCCATAACAATTCCCTGGCTATGTCTTCCCACAATATTTACTTCCCTGGACCCCTATCTAGCAGGGCAACTGATGTGATCCCCGGGGTGAATTTCCTATCTCCCATCCAATCGTCAAGGTTCCTTTTGAAGAGGTGCTCTGCTTGACATGTATGGGCAGTCTATTCCAGAGACTGGGGAGTCTCTGGGTCAGGAACCTGTCCCTCCAGCATGTTTTGTTCATTGTGATGACAAGGTTTAGATCCCTGGAGCATGTGGCTCTGAGGGATTGGGGTTTCTTTAACTGTAGCATGCCCAACAGCTCTGGGTTTGACATGGCCTTGTATGTTAAGTAGAGATCGCCTCTGAGTAGACTGTATATGATGGAGTATAGCTGAAGTTGTTTTAGACAGTCAGCATAGGGCATCTGCTTTAGGCCTGTGATTCTTTTAGTGAGGTATTTCTGCGGCCTTTCCAGTTGATGCAGATGTCTTGAGAGGTACATACCAAATGGGACGTTGTATTCTATATTGGGTCTAATGAGGGATGAGTACAATGGGACAATGACCTCTTTTTTTCTGGATGAAAAGCCCTTAGTGATGAGTTGTGCCACATAGAAGGATTTCCTGACTGTAATGGCGATCTAGTTATCGAAGGTGAGACCACTGTCCACTTGTGTCCCTAAGTCTCTTATCACACTTTCGGTGTTTAGTGTACTGCCACCTATGTGTTAATTCAAGGGTATAACTGTGCATTTCTTGGCATTGAGCTTGAGCCCCTGGCTCTGGCACTAAGCATCTGTTTCTGTAAGGCCCTTTTGTAGAATATCCACATAATTTGGGGATTCAATAATGGCTCCCAGTTTGCAGTCATCTGTGAACTTTGTTAGCCAAAGTCCCGTAGTGTTGGCCTGTACTACAGAGAAGTAGATGCCAAACAAGAGCGGTCCCAGGACTGAACCCTGAGGTATTCCACTTGTCTGGAGCTGGATTTGGAGTCTGCTACTTTTACAGTGTGGGTTCTGTTAGTAAGCCAGTTGGTAACCCATCGAGTGACGTAGAGATTAATGCCCAGCTTAGTAAGTTTATCTATGATTCCAGAGTGGGAGATGGCGTCGAAGGCCTTGGCGAGGTCCAGATAGGCTGTGTGGACCGCCTTACCCTCGTCCACAGCTCTGGAGACTGATGCAAAGAAGTCAATCAGGTTCAGGTTCAGGAGACAAGATCGGCACTTTACAAACCCAAACTGGGTGGGTTCCAGTGTTTGAAGATTGCCCAATGTCTTTGTTTATAAGTTCCATGATAATACATTCCATGGCCTTGCAGATCAAGCTTGTCTGACTGATGGGGCGGTAGATGTTCATCGTGTTACCCTGCTGCAGTCATCACACTTGGGTTATCCTGTCGTCAGGCGGTCCCGCAGTCGGCCGGAATTCCAAAGTCTTGGTCCGGCGTCAGTTGCTATCGCTTCTTCCCTGACGTCAGTGCGCCAGGGGTATATATAATGCAACCGATGCCATTTTCTTCAGTCTTTCTTGCCGTGCGGTGCCCGAAGCAGAAGCAGTTCGCAAGTACCGGTTGGCAGACTCCTGAGATTTTCGAAGTCGAATTTCAGTTCTGAAGTCTTCAATAAAGCTAAGTACCCCGTTAGGGAAACTTTTCTTGCCTCAGACCGATGTCAGAAAAAGTTAACAATTGTATTTCTTGTGGGAAGCAAATACCTCATAAGGATTTTCATTCTTACTGCATACCTTGCCTAGGCCCAGACCACGACGTCACTGGTTGTCATTTTTGTGCTAGGTTTAATAAGCATACTATAAAAAGATGCTTTGATTTCGCACGACACTACTTCGGTAGAAAATTTAACTACAGTATGCCGTTGGAGCAACCGACTACCGGCGTGCACAAAAAATGCAATGATAAGGACAGGCAGCCTAGGCCCAAGCCAGACTCCGAGGCCTCGGCTGGTCCGGTGTCCGGTACAATGGTCTTCAGTGATGCTCCGAAGCGGTCCCTGACTACCGCAGATCTGGAACCTGAGACCGCTTCGGAACTTTTGGCGGAAAGTATTAGGCCGACGCAGCCATTTTGTTTAGCCCCTACCGACGACACTGCTGACAAAGATGTCGGTGCTGCAGAAAGGGATTTGGAAAACGTAGTGGATTACTTTTGTGCTTATGCCAACATTTTGAACTTTGTTTTGTCGTTTGGATTTTAAGAGGGTTTACTACATTTTTATCCTCTTGGGCGCTGACTAAGGATTAATAATATATATTCATCTAACAGGTACTGTGGACTTAATATATATACATATATATATATATATATATATATATATATATATATATATATATATATATATATATATATATATCCAGCATTTCCATTTGATTACATCTATGGATATACCCATCGCGTTTTTGGCTTTGGACCTCATGTCTTATTTTTGAATCTTACATCATTCAGTTTAAGACCCAATTCGGATTCATATCATAAGTTGGCTGTTTTTGGTCGATTACAAGGGACATTTGTTCTGTTTGTTAATCAGTCAAGGACTTGGAATTGTATCTGTGTTTATATATGACGCTGCATTTTAGTGTCTTATATTATACAATCTAGAATTGGCAGTATGTATAGTTTGGAGAATGTTTTTCATCATTCAATTCTATTTTTAATTTAGGTAACTATTCTCCTTTCTGTCATTGCTGTGAGACTAAATGTCACATAACTCGGGCACATTAGTCTAAGGAACATCTAGAATTGTTTTGTGTTTGGTATCAGCTTGACAAGGATTTGCAACTGTATTCATGGGTATGTAAGGCGCTATAATTCAGTGTCTCAAATAACATCACTTAGTATTGTCACATTTTGGGGAATGTTTTCGTTTTATGGTTTCAATTCAGTCTACTACCCTGATTTCTGTTAGTGCTGGGATTTGTTGGCACACCTATTGTGACAGACATTTTTGTACTTCTTTGTAGGTTTATTCAGACACACAAATTGGATTTCATGGTTATATTCTTAAGTATTTCCCCTAGTCATACCTATGGTTTTCAGCTGTTGTGCTCTGTTTAGTACTTATTCAGGTTTTCTTTTTCCAGCCCACTTAATAGCTTTGACAATAATTGTTTAACCATTTTTGACCCAAGTAAAGGTTTTCTGAATATCATATTGGTATTTTATATATGATTTTGTACTGTTGATGCCATATTTGTGGAGTGTACATATATCTTTTATTCACCAATATACTAGGTAAGCAGGCAACCTTATGCCCTTATATCTATATATATTGTCTTTACTAATATTTGGCATTTTGGTCTATTTATATTGGATAATCATATTCTCAACATTATATGGGACGAAAGTCCAGAAATATTATATACACACTAGTGTATATGGATTTGTTTGTGTCAGTGTTTATCGATGAATATATGGTAGTAGAGACGAAGTGTCGGCTACCACAATTATATATGGGAAGAGTTATGGTCACACATGATATAAATAATAATTGTTGATTTACACAAGTGCATACCCTTGATATCCAATTTTTGGACCTTTGTAATCAGATTTAATAATTATCTGACTGTAGTGAGACGAAGTGTCAACTACTTCAGTATATTGGCATATATATTCTCTTTATATATAGTGGGGCATTTTGGTTGTACTTATATATTTTTTGTTATTCGTTATGGAGGCAACTCTCCACAATATTTAGGGTCAACATAGGGTACAATTTCACATATATTTACATACTTGCTTTTATTTAAGTCATGTTTATATTAGATTATTTGCCTGTTTTGGGTCAAGAATTGTGCTGTGATATATATTGCCTAAGAGTTATACCATGGATTTAAGAGGAATTCTGCAAGGACTATTGGCTGAAAAAGATAACCTGGAAGCCTTTGGCTTCAACACTAGGGGGTCTACTAGTCTCAATAATGTTGAAGGGGATTCTAAACATAAATGTGGGTTAGTTTTCCAAAAACTGACTAGAAACATGAAATCACTCAGGTCTAATATTTGGCACTTTAAACTATTTAACGCCTATAAACTAAAAGATATAACACCTAGAGGTCTAAGGATCCGTCTTCAGCCCTTAGTAGCAAATATTGATGCCCAACTATCACAGGATTGGGCTTCAGCCCAACACCAGGCTTCAATGCTATTTGTAAATACCCTGATTGTCTATTATGAAAGGACGATTCATAAGGTGTGTCTTGAGGCCCAGATATTTGAAACTGAAGAATTTTTCAAAGAATATACTTCCAATTTAGCCAAAGATTTGGCCAATCTGGAACAACAGTTGATTAAGAGAAAAACACATAAATTTAACAGGGATTTGTCGGATTACGACAAGGGCAAACCATTCGTTACATCCAAGAATGTCAGGTTCACAGATAGAGTTAACAAAAGTAATCATGGTAGAAAAAGGCCCAGATCAATATTAAGAAGGACAGAATCTACCCTTAGTGGTATGTCGGAGGATGAAACTTCCTCTGCTACAGATTATGATGTCCCTTCACACCAGGTGTCTCCTGCTGCCAAGAGAAAACAGTCAGACCCTTTAGACGTAAGACACATGGGGGGGGGGCAGAAAGCATAGAAACAGAAACAGGAACATCCAGTTTACAGGTTCTATTACAACAGATTGTGAAACAGTGAATAATGTACACAATATTTCATCTTTTGAATTATCACCTGTACATAACCAAGTACTAAATAAAGGTCTTAATTTTGTTCCCACCTCACCTGTTTCTGAATACAGTTTGTTAAAGGATGTTAATGATTTTTGCAGATTGGTTAATCTTAAAATATTTTTTCAGACCATGACTCCACTCATAGATCTACTGGCTTCAAATTTGGCAAATCAGATTTTAAACCACCCATGGATAAACATGTTTCTATTTTTAAGGAATGTGTCATCAAAGATTTACATTTTTCCATGAGATACCAACCTACTACAAATAACCTCACTCAAGCAGAGAGATTTGCACTAACAGAACTTCAACTTAATCATGACATTGTTATTACTCCAGCTGACAAGGGGGGTGGTATTGTGGTTATGGATCACAGTAAATATAAAGCTGAGGCTTTCAGACAGCTGTCTGATGCTCAATTTTATATTAGTATGGTTATTGATCCTACACCTAATTTCAAGACACAGATAGACTGTTTGTTGTATTTAGCGACAGAAGAAGGTATTATTAGTAAACAGGTTTGTAAACAACTTAAAGTGGTGGAACCTATGTCCCAATACTTATATCTTCTTCCAAAAATCCACAAGAATCCCACTAACCCCCCAGGTAGACCTATTGTCTCTGGAAGGGGTTCTCTTACTGAACCACTATCTGCTTTCCTGACTTATTATTTAAAACCCTTATTGCCTCATGTAAGATCAAGGATACAAGATACTACACAATTTCTCAACATCATCCAAAATTCACAATTAGAAGCGGACTGGTGGTTATGTACCTTAGATGTTTCATCTCTCTACACGAGCATCCCCCATGAAGCTGGTATAGCTGCGATCTCTTATTGGTTGGATAAATCACAATTATATTCCACAGGTTTCAATAATTTTCTTGTCACACTTACTGAGTATGTGTTGTGTAAAAATATTTTTTACTTTGATGGATAACCATATTGACAGATCAAAGGTACGGCAATGGGGGCTTCTTTTGCCCCCATATATGCTGATTTATTTATGGGCTTCTTTGAACAATCATTCATATATGATGTACATCACAATCTGTATATTAATGATTTGGACATCTGGAGAAGATATCTAGATGACTGTTGGATGGTGTGGCATGGGGATAAGGCCCATGTGTTTGATTTTGTCAGGTACCTCAATAACAATCCTTGGGATATACAATGTACTCTGAATATAGAGTATCAAGAGATTGTTTTTTTGGTTGTTGTTATTTCTAGACTGGAAGATCACACACTGGCTCCTAGGGTACATAGGAAGTTCCCTCAATATAATACATTGCTACATGCATCAAGCTCTCACCCCCGCCACATCATCCGAAACATTCCCAAATCCCAATTTCTACGTATGAAACGTATATGCTCATCAGAAGAACAGCATCAAGTTTGTGTACAAGACCTGTCCAATAGGTTTATTAGTCGTGGATATTCTAGATACCATAGTTCTCAAACTATTGATCAGACTAGGAAGATGGCACGTTCCACCTTACTACAATACCAACATTCGAAGTCTGATGACACATCCAATTCTGTCCAGCCGATTAGGTTTGTAACCACTTTTGGCAATAATACATTTAGATTCAGGGAAATTATTAACAGACATCGGGACATTTTAAAGTCTCATGAACTCCTCAATGATATTTTACCAGACAAATGTGCTTTCTCATACTGTAGGGGTCGCACTATACATTCTCGCTTTACTCATTACAAGAGATACACAACAGCTACAATAGTTCAAACCACTCTATTTGGGGGCCCTTTGGTGGGATGTTTCCTCTGTGGACATTGTAGTGCCTGTGAACACATTCTTAAAACCAAAGAATTTTCAAGCAAAAATACATCCCAGGTATACAAGATTAACATTTTTGGGAACTGTAGTTCGGATTGGGTCATTTATTTAGCCACATGTGCCTGTTCCTCTTTTTATGTTGGTCAGACGTCCAGACCATTCAAATTGAGGATCAGTGAACACCTTAGTGCCATTAGAAACCACTGTTTTTCCAATGCCCTGTATAAATATACTATCAACCATCCAACTGCACTTTTTAAATTTATTATTATAGATAAGATCCAAATGCACAGGAATTTCAAAGCAGGCTGGCATGATAAACTTGACAATATGGAAACTATGTGGATAACCAGGTTAGGTGCTTTGTTCAAACCTGGATTAAATGAAATGGAATAATATGTCAGCCTACCTCTCTATGCATATTGTTGATTGATTTATTTATAATTTTATTTGCACACATGTCAATTTTTGTTATAATGATATCAATATTTAATAGATAATAAATATATCAGTATTTATGATATGTGTATACATTTAAGGAATTTATTTTTTCAGCAATATGCCTTTAAATATTTTTCTATATAATACCAGGATGTTGGAGCTGCTCAACTGTTGATCATCTGTGGTTTAGCACTGAAGAAGGCTTTTTGTAGCCGAAACCGGTTTGCCTGCCAATCAAGATATAACACTCTTGGCTTGGAAGTTTATTCAATAATAAATGTTTTTTAGCCGAACTACCATTGTGCTGGTCTGTTTTTGGATTTACTTTCTGCTTTGGTTTGGACCGTGCACTTAGTCCCTCGTGAGTGTGCGTGTTTGGTTTGTTCCTCCTGGTGCTACAGAAACACCTTCGGTTTCTGAAGGTGTCTTCAGACTGACGACGCTCACCATAAAAGCGTATCCTAAGACTAAGACTCCTATTAAACCTAAAAAGACTGCACTTCAGTCTCCAGTTCAAGGCCCCATGCCTAAGAAACAGATGCTCAAAATGGCTGAAGATTTGATCTCTTTAATCAGGGGTTCCCAACCCCCACCCGACAAAAGGCCTAGACAAGAGGAAGATTATGCCTCCTCTGAACAAGTGTCTGTTTCCTCAGGCTCCTCTGAGGACCAAGATTACTCCTTCTCCCCTTATGAAGATTCTGATGTTGAGGATTCTATTCCCTCAGCTTCTCCTCCTGAAGACTACTCCTTTGGGGAAACTTTACACACTATGAGGGAACATTTTCACTGGGAAGGCCAGGACTACTGTGACTCAAAGAAAAGGCTCAGAGAGTTTCTTTTACTCCCCCAGCACAGACCACTTGCCATCCCCCCAGTTTTAGACATTGTGGATGATGTTTACTTAGAATCCAGTTTGAACCCAGATTCTCTACCTCATGCTCTGGCCAAACCTGACAGATACTATAGAGTGCCTGATTCCCACATATTTCTTTATAAAAGCCCTGTTGCTGATCCAGAGACTATCTCCCAGGGTCCCAAAGGGGCTAAGGCTTCTATGGCAAAAAAATCCTGTACCCTCTGAAAGGGACTCCGGAGCACTAGACAGGTGGGGGGAAAAGAGGAATCAAGCAGTAAAATGATTTATTTTCTCTAGCGCCTCAGCCACCAACAGCCTTCAAGGAGTAACAATAAATACATTCCACACAATATATATACATCATCAAATGACAATTAAACAATTAATGTAATTAAAATTTAAAAACACAGCATCACTATTAGAGAATACTTTCCCAACAGAATTCTACATTCAAACCTTTGGGTACCAAAGCATTATATTTTAATATAAAAATAGCTTTTTTTTTTAAAGTATACATCTAGCTTTTTCTCTATCACAATCACATACCAAAATATGTTGCAAAACAGTTGCTTTTAAACCCACAGGGTTACCATTATGATATTCTTTAAAATGTTGGGCCACAGGGCTATCATCCCTGTTTCGAATGTCTCTTAGATGTTCCAGCAACCTCACTTTAAACATTCTTTTTGTTTGTCCAATGTAAAATTTCTCACAACCACACTTAATTGCATAAACCACCCCATCTGTTCTACAGTTATACGCACCATTAGGTGAAAAAGAAATATTATTAATACAGGGAAAGAAATTCACTGTATAAGAGCATATACTACATTTCCCACAAGGCTTTAAACCTCTTTCCTGAATTTGTAAAGGCAATCTAAATTCAGGTCTAATGAACTTAGTATAAACTAACAAATCCTTAATATTCCTTCCCCTCTTATAGGAAAAGACTAACTTTTTGTTAGCTAGACCTGTCAGTTCTTTAAAGTTCCTTAAAAATTCCCAAAAGTATAAAATACAATGCCTAATATTTTCACTACAAATATATGTAGAAACTATAAAGAAATTCTCTAACTCTATATTATTATTCACCCCATTATTCTGCTTATTCCTAAAAGATTTAATATTTCTATTATTATTATATCTAATATTAAATACCTTTTGAATGTCCTTATCAATTAATCTGATGTCATATTTTCTGGTAATGAACATATTTCTCGTTTGTTCAATTTCCTTCAAAAAATTATTTTCTTCATTACACAGTCTGGAGATTCTTAAAAACTCTCCATAAAGCAAAGCATCCATAGTATGTCTGGGGTGACAACTGGTACCCATTAAAAATTCATTAACTGTTCCAAATTTCCTGTGAATACTCGTAATGATGTTATTTCCTTTTTGTCCACATAAATTGATATCCAAGAATGAAACTTGTTGCCCATATTGTAAACCATCAAACACTATACCAAATCTATTAACTTGAATATCTTGCACAAAAATATGCAGTAGGTGAAAGCCACCTTCACATAGGAATACCAAATCATCTATGTATCTGAAATAAAACCTAACATGATTTTTAAAGAACAATTTATTGTAAATACATTCCCTTTCCACCAAACCCATAAAAATATTGGCATACATGGGTGCAAATGGTGCACCCATTGCTGTACCCTGAATCTGGTGAAAAACTTGATTTTCAAAATAAAAATAATTATTCTCTAAGCAAAATTTAACTAAGTCTAATATATAATGAGTAAAAGGAGTATTACCCATCTGAGGTAATATTGCTTCCAAGCCAAATACATGTTGGATGTTGGTATATAGACTTTTTACATCTAATGTTATCTAGTACATATTATCTTGCCATACAATATTTTTAATTTTATTCAACAAATCAAATGAATCTTGAATATAGGAAGGGAGTTGTTTAGCTTCCTTCAGCAAAATACCATGCAATATAACTCCTAAATTATGCGTCCTGGTGGAGTAACATTGTCTTTGTGAACCTTTGGTAAACAATAGAAATATGCTGGACCTGTATCATCACATGATAGTTTATTCTTAACATCCTTCTCACACCAGTATCCAAGTCTCCAGCCCCTTTGAATCAATGCAGCATAGTTTTTCTTTGCTTGCTCTATCAAATTAATATTAACTTTCTCATATACTGTTTCAACTTCTAATAAATCAAGGCACATTTTTAAATATTGAGTATAATGCATTATTACAATTTTATTGCCCTTATCTGAAGGCTTAATGACCAACTCTTTTTGTTTAGAGAATTTAATCAAAGCTAACCATTCTCTTTTAGTTAGGTTATATTGAACTTGTTTTAAATCAAAATTCTTAAACAACATGTCATATTCAAATTCAATCATAGACTGGAATTTCTTAATACCCTCATGAATAGAGGGTGGCATAAACTTACTATTATACCCTACTGCAGAAGTGTCAGTTGTGCAATAAGCATTCAAATCAGTATTATAAGAGACAAAAGACTCATATGAATCCATATCAGAAAAATATTCATCACTGCTAAAAGTGTTATCATTACAAGTATTATTAGTAACATCAGAGCTAGCACAATTTTCAAAAAAATGCCATAAATGCATTTTTCTAATTACTTTAAATAGCTCAATTTTGCACTCATAGAGCTTCGGTATCACAGTTGGTACAAACTTTAGACCAAAATTCAAAACAGAAAAAACATCATCCTCAGTAGTACAACCAGATAAGTTGAGAACATTATTAATACCATTTTGTTCTTTTATTATTTCGCCATTGACGTTGTTGTCCCCCTCTATATTGTTCCTGTTCAGGATAACCTCTCTTCTGTTGTCGATTGAATTCTCCATGGTGACGAAAATTATCATGAAAATAGTGTTCATTATTTGGTGAAGGCAAAGGTGGAAAATTGTTAGTATCTACATTAAATTGCCTATCTACAGTTCCGAAAGGGGTATCAACACTAGTATTGCTGACAAGCCTAGCCTTAGCCTTCCCATTCATTCCCTGATTACGTACTGTTGAACGAACATTTTGATTGGATACTCTAAAAAAAGCATCACCTTTTTCAAAGTCTCAAAGGTCTCTTTGAATCTTATACATTTTGTAATCAAGCACCTTTTTCTCATAAATATCCACCTTATCTCTAATATCCAACAAACAGGACTCAAAGCGACTTCTATCCAAGACAGTCGCTAAATTGGAACAAATATTAGCAATGTCAGTTTTTATGTGAGAAAGTTTCTGCATGTCCCTTTCAATGAGAATATTCAACCATTCTCTAGAACAAAGATGTGCCGCTTTCTCCCATCTTTGTTTAAAAGTTCTATCATTAGAGCTTGTCATGTCAAACGGTTCAGACGGAAACTTAATAGCTCTAAGACCACGAGGTATGATATCTAAATCAAGATACCTCTGCAAACTAATCTGGTTATAATGTGTTGTCATTTCTTTGTTCATCAGATTATTTAACTTAGATATCAAAGTTTTTACCTCTGTGGGATAGTCCGCTGAACATTTGCCAACATTTGCAAAAGGATTAATAACACGCCGACTGCGTGTTTCCGCCAAAAAGCGTTCCCAAATGAAAGAAGCAGAATTCTCATTATTGCCTGTAGTTCTATCAGGTCTATCTGTGCGCTCAATGCGTATAGTTCTGTCAGGTCTCTCTGTAGGCTCAGTGCAATCTTTGTCTCGTTCCACCGTACTACTTAAAAAATCATCCATAGTCCGTTGAGAGGAACCCAAGTTCTCCTCTCTAAAATACGTGATAAATCAAATGAAGGATCACTCGCCATCAAATAGGAATACAACACAAAAGGCACCAATGCACAAAATGCTTCACCACAAAATGAAAAACAGGAATCAAGCAGTAAAATGATTTATTCTCTCTAGCGCCTCGGCCACCAACAGCCTTCAAGGAGTAACAATCAATACATTCCACACAATATATATACATCATCAAATGACAATTAAACAATTAAACAATTAATGTAATTAAAATTTAAAAACACAGCATCACTATTAGAGAATACTTTTCCAACAGAATTCTACATTCAAACCTTTGGGTATCTAAGTATTATATTTTAATATAAAAATAGCTTCTTTTTTTAAAAGTATACATCTAGCTTTTTCTCTATCAAAATCACATACCAAAATATGTTGCAAAACAGTTGCTTTTAAACCCACAGGGTTACCATTATGATATTCTTTAAAATGTTGGGCCACAGGGCTATCATCCCTGTTGTTCCGAATGTCTCTTAGATGTTCCAGCAACCTCACTTTAAACATTCTTTTTGTTTGTCCAATGTAAAATTTCTCACAACCACACTTAATTGCATAAACCACCCCATCTGTTCTACAGTTATACGCACCATTAGGTGAAAAAGAAATATTATTAATACAGGGAAAGAAATTCACTGTATAAGAGCATATACTACATTTCCCACAAGGCTTTAAACCTCTTTCCTGAATTTGTAAAGGCAATCTAAATTCAGGTCTAATGATCTTAGTATAAACTAACAAATCCTTAATACTCCTTCCCCTCTTATAGGAAAAGACTAACTTTTTGTTAGCTAGTCCTGTCAGTTCTTTAAAGTTCCTTAAAAATTCCCAAAAGTATAAAATACAATGCCTAATATGTACAGAATGCTCTGACAGCCTTCAAGAATCTATTACATCCAGGACAACTTGCAATAAGGACGGACAACACCACAGTAATGTGGTACATAAACAAACAAGGGGGTACACACTCCTACCCTCTATGCAGGCAAGCAATGACCTTGTGGAACACAGCTCTGGCTTACCAAGTTCAGTTACAAGCTCAATTCCTGCCAGGAAAAAGGAACACATTGGCAGACGACCTCAGCAGAAACATCATGAATCCCCATGAGTGGAAACTGGATCCACAAGTATTTGCAATGATAACTCAAAAATGGGGCCTTCCAGACATAGACCTGTTTGCCAGTCCTCAGAACTATCAACTGGCAAAAATTTGTACAAGGACACTTCACCATCAAACTTGGAAAGTGGATGCACTCTCATTCAGTTGGAAAAACCTGACAGTATATGCCTTCCCTCAATTGCCTCTCCTCACAAAGGTGCTTCTGAAAGTCAGAAAGGAGAGACCACAACTGATACTCATAGCCCCAGACGGGCCATGCCAGCACTGGTACGCACTGTTGAGGAATATGGCCCAGGGCCCACCTTGGATTTTACCACAAATTGCCCATTTACTCACACAGCAAAACAATCAGATTCTTCACAACCAGCTCAAAACCTTAAATCTGGCTGCATGGCACATCAAGTAAGCATCCAGCCAGCTCCTCTTTCCCAAGCAGTTATGGATGTTATTCTGGACGCTAGGAGGCCCAGCACCAGGAAGGCCTATTCGGACAAATGGAAAAGGTTTTGTGCCTGGAACCAAGCTAAAGGCCAAAACACACTTCAGCATCACATGCCTCAGATTCTACAGTATTTATCTGAGATGTTGCACAAAGGACTTTCTTTTTCTTCCATTACAATCCATGCATCAGCTATTTCAGCCCACTACAACACGGAACCACCCTTATTTTCGCATCCACTTCTAAGGCAGTTCCTCAGAGGGGCAAAAAACATTAGGCCCCCCAGGAGAGCACCTACACCAACATGGGACCTCAATTTTGTTCTGGAAAAACTTACGCTACCTCCCTTTGAACCAGCTTTCTCTGCAGATCTACAGTTCCTATCATGGAAGACTGCCCTGCTGCTAGCAATAACTTCAGCTAGAAGAGTCTCAGAGCTGCAGGCACTAATGGCAGTGGAACCTTTCCTCATTTTCCATCAAGACAGAGTTTCTTTACGAACTAATCCTTCCTTCATGCCTAAGGTGGTTTCCAGTGTGGCTTTAAATCAAACCATTCACTTACCCACCTTCTTCCCAAATCCACAGAACAAAGGAGAAAGACTCCTGCATTCCTTGGACATTCACAGGCAACTTCGTTACTACTTGGATAAAACTAAGGCTTTCAGAAAATCTGACCAGCTCTTTGTATCCTATGTTACAGCTTCACAAGGGAAGGCCATATCAAAACAAACCATTTCCAAATGGAAAGGACATTGCATTCGTTTTTGCTATACCCATCATGGAAAACCAGTTCCTGCTACCATTAGGCCCCACTCTACCAGGGCAACAGCTACAGCTTTCCTCAGGGGGGTTCCAACCAAGGAGATTTTGGAAGCTGCAACTTGGAGTTCTGTACACACCTTTACCAAACACTATCACTTACCACTTTACTCTAAGACTAGGGCTGACTTCGCCACTGCAGTTCTGCAGGGCCTTTTAGCCTCCTCTAACCCTCTATAACTCCTCCACCCATCCTTAGCTTTGGGATTCTACCCAAGTGTGATGACTGCAGCAGGGTAACACGATGAACATAGTACAGTTTTGTACCTACCATAAATGTAGATGTTCGAGTGTACACCCTGCTGCAGTCTAAGTTACCCTCCCTCCATCCCCTCTGATCTGTCTGGCTAAATCTCTACAATACCTTCCTGATGTATTTGCGTAAAGCTGGAGGGATTTTGTGTTTGTGCAAAAATTACTTAATTTGGTACTAATTACTGACCACCTTTTTGGGGGCACCTGACATCTGGGGCAAGAAAAACTGAAGAAAATGGCATTGGTTGCATTATATATACCCCTGGCACACTGACGTCAGGGAAGAAGCGACAGCAACCGACGCTGGACCAAGACTTTGGAATTCCGGCCGACTGCGGGACCGCCTGACGACAGGATAACCCAAGTGTGATGACTGCAGCAGGGTGTACACTCGAACATCTACATTTATGGTAGGTACAAAACTGTACTTTCCCAGGATCCAAGGTGGATCCCCCCTTGTGGAATGGGATAATTGTAGCTGTGCGCCACTCAGTGGGCACGAAGCCTGAGGTGAGGCTATGATTAAACATGACACTTAGCTGAGGTGCCAGTTCATTTTGTAGTTCATGTAGTACACAGCTCGGAAAGTCGTCTGGTCCCATGGATGCTGTAATTCTTAGATTTGGAGAGTGCGTTTTTTACCTGTGTGGCCATTATTACCAGAATTTGCCCATCTTTTGGTATTGAGATGGACACTTTAGGGGGTGAGAGGGCGGGTGAACTTGGCACTGAATCGATCTGCCAGGATATTGGCAGTATCCTTGGGATCAGTATATTTAATGCCATTCTTTTGTAGCTCAGAGCAAATTCTTGACATAGCTATAGAATTTCTTGTGGTTGTCTTTAGAATCTTTGGCAATTATCGTAACTAGCTTTTGAGGATTTTATGAGGGATCTCAGCTTCTTATTGAGGCTGGTAAGGGAATTTTTTGCATCCTGGGATTTTCCTCTTTTCTGCAACAGTTTCTTCCTTTTGCTATAAATTTGTTTATGGCAGGGGACCACCAGATTGGATTCCTTTTTTTGGAGGAGAGCCTCTTGGTTCTATTTGGGATGGCACTATTCATGCACGAGTGGATGTGCTCATACAGTGCCTTAGTGTAGGATTCAGCAGTCAAACTTTTAGTTCCTGTCTGCATGGATGTCATGAGGTTTGTCACTTCTGACTTGAGTAGCATGAAGTTGGCTTTAGTCTCTTCCCACATATCCTTAGCTGCCATAGCAGAAGCCTTTTTAATCCATACTCCCTAAGTACTTCATCTTACTGTGTTCCGATAAATATTGGTATTGCTAAGCCAATTCATGTCTGGTTACGGCCATAGTCTTTGTTTTTTCTTCATTACTATATCCTGAAAAGACTTGAAGCAGTCTCAACATGCTTCACAACACCGAGATGTCCTTTTTTGGATTGATCAGGAACAAAATAATGTCACATGTAAAAAAAAAAAAAAAAAAAGGCAAAGTTTTATTGATTACCAAACCAATTATATCCTTGCACCTCTGAGTCTCTCATTTTCTTTGCCAGTGGCTCTAAATACAAAGCAAATCGCAAAAAGAATGAAAGTACCCCCCCCCCAGTTCCTCTTTTCAAATACAACTTATCAGAGAGGCACCTTCCACTTTAATTACTGCCTCCAATCCTTTATATATTCTCATAAGTAACCTTGTTATTGTATCAGGAAATGCAAATGCTTTCATTGCTGTACTCGTAAAATCCCATCTTACTGTGTTGAATGCTTTCTCTGTGTCAAGACCTATGAACAACAGTGCTATTTTCTTACATTCTGTTTCCTCTGGGTCATCATTATTCTTTTAATGTTGTTAAAAGTCTGCCTCCCCTCTGACAACACATGGACCCATATCTATCAGTTTTGGCAACACCTTTGTCATTCTTTTAGGTAGTATAGACACAAGCACTTTATAATCATGGTTTAAATTGAAACAGGTCTGATTGAAGCCAGTTCTGATAGGTCTTTACCATCCTTAGGTAATGCAGCTACCACAGCTTACTTCCAAGATGTTGGTGCTTCCTCTCCTTTTAAAATTCTGTTTAACAAAATCTTTCCGATTTTTATCTCTTTCTTACCTCCTAGCTTCCAAACTTCCACAAGATTACCATCTGTTTCTGGAGACTTTCCTACATATTGGTCATACATCGCCATTTTATGTCATCTCCTCCTATCTTAATTGGTTATTGTTGAGCTTTACCTATCTCTAACCTTGGCATATTTAAGTCTTCCATAAATATTCCATTTGTGCGTTTTCTTGATTTTCCCACTTCTCTGCTTTATACCAATTTTTATAAAATTTCTGAAATATCTCTTAATACCTCTACAGGCTCTCTGGTTATTTTTCTACTTATAGGTTAACTAAATTTGGCAACAACCCTTTACACTTTCTGTTGTCTAATCTGTTGTGCTAGAAGTTTTTGTGCTCAGGAGTTATCAGAAAACAGTTGCATAACAGCAGTCTTTCTAAACTCATACATATTATCGAGGCGCTCCCTTATTTTCAATTTAGCACTCTGCAGTAGTGCCTCTTCTTGTTCTGTGAGATTCTTCTTAAATGCTATAACCCTTATCAGCCCATCTAAATAATTCTTGTTACTTATTAAACATATGCTTTCTTTTATTTTTACCCTGTTTTTAAACGCTTTCATTTTATCCCACCCACTAGCTATAACTTCTGAAGTACTTTCCATCTTCAGCAATAACGGCCAAATAATTTCCACTACCCATTTCTGAAATTCCTCTGTTTTTTTCAGGTAGGCTGTGAAGCACTACTGCCTCATATTTACTTTGTTACCCTGCATTTTTATCTTAGTAATTACTGGTGCATGGTCTGAAACAATTTTTGGATGTGTGTCAAAGTTCTAAATGAAATGCAAATGTTCCTATGAAATATAATTTCTGTGTAGTCTAGCACATTTATTGTACCTAAGGGAATAATATGTAAATTCTCTGAATTTCTACTCCTGAATTCACATGTTCCATGCAAAATATTTTCATAAATGTCTTCAGAAATCTATCTTTTTGGTTATATTTTCCCTTTTAGGCCACCCAGATACATTATCATTGCTGCTAATGAAATTCCAGTCTCTTTATACAAGTGATATCCCTGCTAAAGCTTATTATTTCTCCCCAATCTTTTAAGCTTCATAATAGCAGTTTTAGGTGGAACATGAATACATGCCAACATAATCCTCTTCCCATGCCAGTAGCCACTTACTACTGTAAATCTGCCATGAATATCTTTTTTTCCCTTAGCCTTGCCCTGAAGTTTAGGACATATGCCATAACCGACTACTTGTGGGATTCGCACACACCCTCCCACTCATCATGAATCAAATCTAAAGGCTCCCCCTGACCGTATGCCCATACAGCAAATCAAAGAGTGAAACATATGTGGATTCCTGGGTACCTGTCTGTATGCAAACAGCAGATGGGGCAAGTATTTCTCCCACTCTCTCTCAAACTGGTCTGCAAACACCCGTGGCATGATCTTTAGTATAGAGTTTAACCCCTCCACAAGACCATTAGTCTGGGGGTGATTGGGGTTGTTTTTTAGGTGCTTCACCCCACAGCACTTCCACAGACAAGCCAGCAGGTCTGACATAAAACTGGCACCTCTGTCAGTCATTATTTCTCTCGGGAAACCTACTCTGCTGAAAATCTGTAAGAAAGTATTTGCCACGTTCTCTGCCTTGATGGAGGACAGAGCCACTTCTTCAAGGTGTCTAATAGCATAATCTACTACCACCAGAATATACTTCTTCCTGTGGAGTTTGGGGGACTCAGAGGCCCCACAATATCCATAGCTACCCTATGAAACAGCTCCTCAATCACAGCCAAAGACATCAAAGGAGCCTTGACCTTCCGTCCTGTCTTGCCTACCTTTTGGTACTGCTCACAGGTCCTGCAGTACCCTGTTAAATCCCTTGCAATCCCAGGCCAATAAAAGTTCTGCATAGTACGTCTCTTGGTATGCTTTATGACCATATGACCTGCAGCAGAAATGTCATGGGCTATTGCTAGAAGTGCCAGATGGTAGGCTCTGGGCACTACCAATTGCTGTATTACCTTACCCTCTAGCTCTCCCTCAGGGGTCCACTGTCTAATGCAGTAACCTTTGAAGGTGATGAAGGATCCACAATACTGCCAGTGGCCATGGAAATGACAAACTGTAGAACCAAAAGGCAAAAGCAAACTGCAAAACATGAAAAGTATGGCAGATCAGGTTCCAACAATCACAAAATCCAAAGCACAATGATGTAAATCAAAGGTTTTTAATGTATCAAAAATATGAAAGATGTAAGCGCTTTCATTTAAAACAGTGTAAACTTCAGACAAAGCTGTAGGGCAAGGCAAACATTTAAATAACACACAGATGCATCTAATTGGGCCAGGGAAACAACTAGCACAAAACTGACATAAAAATTAACCCTTTAGTGTCACAATTCATACTGTTGAATGTGTGTTAAAATACAATATTTAAAAACATTATACTTAAACCAAAACCTTGTCAAATATGAATGTTGTTTTGACACACTAAAATTCCAGTGTTTACACTTTAAAATTTAATGCTTGTGAAGGTGTTATTAACTACTTACTCTGAGGAACAAACAAAAAGCATGTTACTTTGCTTCATGCAATTTTCTTTCTTTCCAGGGCCTCAAGCTTTAAGACAGGAGAGATAGAAGTCATGTCATTAATGCCAGGCCATTTATCTGCAAGTAGCAAAGTCTGCCATTTAAGTTCCTTTAGTTCTAACTGTGCTGCCCAAGGCTTTTTTTATCACTAATGTCAACATGGTCTATGGCCATGAACTTAAAATTGTGGTCTATATTCTCGTGGATGTGCCTAGCTAGAGCATTATTTAAGTTGATCTTCCTGATGGCATAGTCATGCTCATAAATCCTACTGGCAAACTTTCTCTGTTTTTCCTATATAGAAAACAGAACAATGGTCACAAAAAGCAATGTAGACCACTGCCTTCGAAAGAACAGCTGTATCACCCCTTGATGTTATATTCAGTGTTACTTATAGTAAACGTGGCTCCAGGTTTAAGCTTGTGGCACCAATTACATGAACCACACTTATGAGTACCTGGACGGCCTGTCATGTTCTGAACTTGTCTATTTTTAAGGAGATGTTTTAAGTTCTTTCCTTTCCTGTATGTAATGACAGGTTTAGCACCTAGACGAGATCTAATACCTGTGTCTTCCATTAAAATGTCCCAATTCTTGTTAAAAATCCATCTTAAACTGGGAGAATCAGAACTGTATGTGATGATCAAGGATTTAAGGAAAGGAATTTCTTGTTGAAATGATGTTCTAATGTCTCCATCTGCCAGGTTGTTATCTGGAATATGGGCACCTACAATGGGTTTAAAATGACCTGTTCTTTTTTCTGTAACCTCATTTATAAGTTAATTAAGTAAATCTTCTGGGCATGCTGTCATGAGAAACATAGATTTCGAGTTTGCACACTCTGATTTGAAATCTTCCTCCCCCGAGATCATGCGGGTAGCTCGAACAAGCTACCCATTAACCACTGACCTCTTCTGATGTTTCGGGTGGCAACTAGTATAGTACAGAAAAGGGTGTGAGTATGTTTCTTTTCTGTATATTCTGGTAGCGTACCTTTCATTGGGCGTGTCTTTAAACAAATGAACATCCAAATAGTTCATGTTGTTTGTCTTTCGGCTTTTTCCTGGTAAGGGGTCGCCACAGTGGAACTCTGGTCCGCTAATGATTGGCAGTAGATTTTTACGAAACGCCAAGGTGCCAGCTCGACGCTCAACCTTCAATGAAGGCACGCCCATTTACGCACGCATGTCTTTCGAATGCTACCCAACCACGGGGAGGACATGCAGACTCCACACAGAAGGCTCTCCCAAACCCAGCCGAGAATAGAACGGGAGAACCTCTTGCTGTGAGGTAACAACGCTACCGCCATACCACCGTGGCATCCATCCAAATAGTTCATGTGATCTAAGTTAATGACCCAAGTGAATTGTAGAAAAGAGGTTGTAGTGTTAAGATATTGTAAAAATTCATCTAACATTTCAGAAGAACCCTTCCAAATTAGGCTGATGTCATCCTGGTACCTATGATACATTTTGATGTATGGGTAGTAATGAGACTGGAATACAAAGACTCTTTCCCAGTGGGCCATGACCATATTTGCAAATGCCACCCCACAAGCTGACCCCATGGCCACTCCAGTTGTTTGTAAATAATATTTATCATTAAATGAAAAATAGTTGTTGGTTAGGACTGTCTCTATAACAATTCTGAAATTAAGTTGATTTTCTCCTGGTTAACTTTGTACTCTAATAGTAGGTCACTAACCCATTCTAGACTGTGGGATGACTGTATACAAATCCCTTACAGCAATAGTTGTCGACATATCATTCTCATTGTACTCCATTCTATTAACGGGTTACAAGAAGGTCCATAAATCTTTATTTATTTGGGATTCCTTTTGTAAAATTCCATTTAACTCATGGTCCAAATACTGAGCACAAGACATAGTGATTGAGTCCCTTCCATCCACCAAGGGTATCATGGGGGATCAATGAGGCCCTTGTGGATTTTGGGGATGCCAAAAAAGACTGGAACCCAAGGAGTAGTAATATTTAAGTAATTATATAGAGAAATATGAATTCTTCTCTCCAAAAAGATAACCATTAATTGCTCATGGATATTTTTGTATGCTTTATTTAGTTTGTTAAGGGAAACCTCTCTATAATTCTCCATATCCAAAATCTTTAACATCTTATCTGAATATGCAGAGACATCCGTCAATACAACACCACCCTCCTTATCCGACTTCATAACCCTCACATCCGGTGTTTGGAAGAACAACAAGTATTTAAGTTCATCCTTTTGGTTTAAATATAATGATCTGAAGTAGTTAACTTCATTTTATCTGCAACCTGTGGGTATACGGATCCGTATCAGATCCGAGCCGACAACTTTTTTTTTCTAGCATCTGCTCCAAGCTCCTCCCCTTACCCATAATGCACTACCATCTCCTATCTTCCCTCAGATCTCATTTGCCGCGCCAGTAGTGTGCATCATGATCTCCTTTGCTCTGAGCTCAGGGATAGTAATTGGTATTATTTCTTATATCTAGTGTGTGTTTGAGTGAATATTTTCCCTTTCTCCCTTTGTTTAATGTCTCGCTTGTTTTGTAGAGAGTAGTAGTTAGGCCTGCCCTTCCCTACCTGTGTTTGTGTGTGATTTTTCTGGTAGGTAGTGGTGGTACTTTTGGGTGCAGGACTACGGCTGATCAGCCGAAGCCTGTTTTCAAAAAATATACAGAGTGTGGCCATAAGCTCTCCCTGGCTGATGGTCACACTCTGTGTGTAATTTGCTTGGGAGTGGCACATTTGTCCATTCAATGTGCTATCTGTTCTGGTTTTAATCCGAGGGCCCTCAGGGATCGGAAGGCCAAGTTAGTAGCCAAAGGCCTTTTCCCTGCTGGAATCTGCCTCGGGTGTCCTACCTCCCACCCAGACAGGGACTCAACCTCCCTCCTCTTCTGGTGATGGGTCTTCTAAAGACAAATCCACAGTCAGCGTGGCTGACAATGAAAAAGAAAAAGAGAAAGAAAAAGATAAAGAAAGGCACAGAGAGGATAGGGAGAAGAGGAAGGACAGACATTGTAAGAGATCCCCAGACAAGGAGCTCTTTCTTAGTCCCCCTTCTAAGGCCATGAGGCCTGTTTCTTCATGGCTCCGATCTCCTCATTTCTCACCAGAGCCGTTGGAACATTCGGACCCGAGGCCTTCCTCCCCATTGCGCAGACCAGCCAGATCCGAGTCGGTGGCCTCTTCTAGGTCGACTCGGAGCCTATCGGACATGGACAGGATGATGCGGAGATTCATTCAGACCCAAATTCAGATGGGAGTCTTGCCAGGCCCCTCTCCCTCTGGAGGGGGGACCTCCATGCCTCTTTTCCACCCCATCTCTCCTTCCCCAATCCATGCTTCGGCTTCGGGGCTCTTGGATCCGAGGTTTTTCGGAGCTGGTAGCTCGGCGCCGACGGTTTTTCCAACCTCGACTCTGGCTGTTACCTTGAGTTCCTCGGATCCGACTTTTTCGGATCGAATGACTCTCGGAGCCGTGGACAGGGAGTTGGACCCGGGGAATGGATTCTTTGGCTCCGAACTTTTCAGATCCGATCCATTCCCTCGGACCTCAAACTACCCTTGCTTCGGCTATGGTCCCCGCTTTGGATCCAGGGAAGGCTTCTCCCTTGGCCTTTGAAGTGGTGGAGAGGGTTCTCTCCCTGGGATTGAGACCCCAGCCCATCCCCTCGAATACCACCCAGGCCCCCCTGGATTTGGCGATGACTCCCTTCATCCTGTCTCAGGGACAGCCCGTGCCAGAGGATCCCCAGGTTAGTTTCCCTGAGGAAACCCCTGTGGCTCACGAATCCCCTCAGAAAATCCCACTGAAGAGGGTCACCGTAAGCGCAAGTGCAAAAGGAGGCACTTGGACTCCCCCGAGTCCCTCACTATGGACACTGACTTAGATGAAGGAGAAGGTTCCCCCAGGTCACCTCCCAAAGATGTCTCCTTCGGAGAAATTATGGAGATCCTCCGCCAGAGGGGAGGTTGGTCAGCCCCAAAACCTTCTGGGGATGAGTCAGTGTTCCTGGAGGCCTTTGGCACGGGCCCGTATACTTCCTGGGTGTCCCCACCAGCGGGACCCCTTGGTGGACCTCATCACCTCGAGGGCATGGAAGGAGCCTGACACTGTAGAGCCCAGCCCCAAATGCCCTGACAAGATTTTATCTCCTCCTTCTGACAGACAACCTTAGTCGAAAGGAGCCCTAGTTGATGCTATGTTGGTTGCAGCAGCTACAAAGAAGGAACTAGCACAGGAGAGTTCCTCAGTCCACCCTCCAGACAAGGAGTCCAGGTCGGTGGATAGGTTTGGGAAGCGCGTCTATTCCTCAGTGACCTTTTCAGTCTGTGCGCTGAATTATTTGGCACATGTGATTCGGCTTTAGCAAGACCTTGCTTCGGAATTCGCTGAGTCTTTATCACGGCAGGACAGACAGTTGTTCTTGGCGAAAATGTCTACTCTGAAGTCAGACTCAAACACGTCTATGTGACTCCTTTCCCATGCCACGGAAGGACCAGCTAGGGTGGCTGAGACAGGCATAGCTATGAGGCTTCATGCCTGGCTCAGGTTGTGTCAGTTCGCGGACCCTTTTAAGGCATCGTTTATCAACGCTCCCTACGACGGTTCTTCCCTTTTTGGGAAGACAGTACGTGACACACTTGTCCAGAGCGAAAAGGACAGGAAGACTTTGTCTGCCGTCAGAGTCCGGTTCTTTAACCCTCAGCGGTCCTTCTATAGGAATCAAAGAGGGCAGAAGAAGATGTGGTTCCGAAAATCTCAGTTTTCCCGGGATTCTCAGGACAACTATTTCCCCAGAGGCAGAGGGGGACAGGATCGATGCCGACCCAGAGGTAGAAGGGGGGAGGGGGTCCCAGGAATTTTGGATCTAGGGAACCTTTTTCTGATAGACCCGGTCAGCAGCCCTGAGGGGTTGCCCTACTGTCCTACTCTGGAGGCAGTTGGGGAACGATTGTTCTTACACCCAGCGGCATGGGAGTCCATTACGACAGATCGCTGGGTTTTACAGATAATATCCAGAGGTTACTCTATCCCATTTGTTGCCCCTCCAAATATTACAAAACACCTCCCGGTTGTTCCACCAGCTCTAGAGGTTTCAAAGCTGCTTCTTAGATGAGCCATCGAACAGGTCCCCCCCAATCAGTCCAGATCAGGCGTCTACTCAGGGTTCTTTTTGGTGCCAAAAATGATGGGGGACCTCAGGCCCATTCTAGACCTGTCAACATTAAACCTGTCGGTAGCCAAACAGAAATTCCGGATGGTCACCCTACAGTCCATTCTACCTTATCTCCGAGCGTGCGACTGGATGTGCTCATTAGACCTTCAGGATGCTTACTACCACATCAAAATACACAGAAGCTCCTGGAGGTTTTGGCACTTCTGGCTGGGAGCCAGTCATTTTCAGTTCAGAGCCCTACCCTTTGGTCTCACCACAGCCCCCCAGGGTGTTCACCAAGGTAATGGCAGTTGTAGCGGCTCACCTGAGGCTTCAGGGTATTCAGGTGTTTCTATACCTGGACGACTGGCTCTTCGCTGCTCCCAACAAGCATCACTTTTGTCTGGCCCGAGATTATTTCATTCGGTTGGCAGATATACTGGGAATTACAGTCAATGTTCACAAATCCCAATTGCAACCAGTACAAGTTCTAGACTTCTTTGGGGCACGGCTAGACACTTTGCAAATGAAGGTGTTCGAACTCCAAGTCTCCAAAGGTGAACGGGGTTCTTCGGGCTCTGGGCTCCATGGCTCATATCGATTCTCCCTTGTATGCGCCTTCACATGCGGGTTCTTCAATGGGCTCTGGCTGTTCAATGGTCTTGGCTAGACCTGCCCATGGAATTTCCGATCAAGATCAGTGACGTCTGCAGGACGTCTCTTTTTTGGTGGTTGTTCACCAGAGATATCAGAAGGACGCCCCTTTGCGTCATCTCCAGTCCAAGCCACAGTGACCACGGACACCTCCCAACTTGGGTGAGGGGGGGCAATGTTTGGGAAGGACAGTCCAAGGCACGTGGTCCCAGTCAGAGGCCAAGTTGCACATAAATGTTCTAGAGATGAGGGCAGTGCTTTTAGCGTTGGAAGCCTTTCACACAGTCCTCCCTCTCGGATTGATTGCAATTCAGTCAGACAGCATGTCGGTTGTCTGGTATATCAACAAGCAGGGGGGAACCAGATCCTACCCTCTATGTCGCGAGGCCATGAGAGTGTGGGAATGGGCGATTTCCACCGGTCGGTTTCTGATAGCAACGCACATCCCGGGGTGCGCCAACATTTTAGCAGACAGATTGAGTCGGGCCATTCTGATGCCATACGAGTGGTCTCTGAAATAGTCAGTAGCGGAGGAGATCTTCCTTGCATGGGGTCAGCCTTGCTGCAATCTCTTCGCATCTCCTTCCAACGCAAGGTGCAGCGAGGTCTTTGCTCGGATTCCCTCACCAGGGGAAGTCCCCAGAGGCACTCTAGTACATGCTTGGCCCTCCGGGCTCCTATATGCTTATCCACCATTGCCACTAATTCCGAAGTTTCTTCAGAAAGCTTGCCAACTGCAGTGCAAAGTAGTCCTCATTGTCCCATTCTGGCCTCGTCAGGTTTGGTTCCCATTCCTTTGATCTCATCTCTTAGCTCCCCTGTGGGTTCTGGATCCCTGCCCGGATCTAATCTCCCATTGGTCGGGGGCATGTCTGCCCGATTTGGGCAGCCTGAAGCTGACAACCTGGTTGCTTCAGTTCAGTTAATTGCCAGGACTCCCGGTCTTTCATCCCTGGTAAAATCCATTCTGGTGGCTTCTCTTAAAGACTCCACTAGGAAACTTTATTGCAGGAAATGGAAGCGCTTTTCCATTTGGGCCTCACAGAGAAAAATAGATCCCTTTACAGCCCCTGTTCCAGCAGTGTTGGATTTCCTGTCTGGCATCTTTCAGCAAGGAGCTAGTTCCTCCACAGTGAAAGTACAATTGGCAGCCATTTCCAGTTTTCACGTTGGTGAAGACAACATGGCCTTAGCCTCCTCTAGGCTGTGTAAGGCTTTTCTTAAAGGTACTTTTCTGTTACGTCCACCTGCCAAGGATTCAGTGCCTCCTTGGGACCTTACTTTTGTATTACAGGCATTGGTGGCTCCACCTTTCGAACCTGCAGCTTCGGTGGACTTGAAATTTTTGTCCTGGAAGACCACTTTCCTAGTTGCCATTATGTCTGCTAGGAGGGTTTCTGAGCTTCAAGCTCTGTCTGCCGTGCCTCCGTATTTGGTCTTCTATAAGGATAGGGTCTCCCTCCGTACTAATCCTTCCTTCTTACCTAAAGTGGCATCTGAAGCAAACATAAACCAGTCCATTAATCTGCCCGTTTTCTTTCCTAACTTCCAAAAATAAAGGTGAATACAAGCTACATTTGTTAGTTGTTCATAGACAGCTTCGTTTTTATCTTCATAGAACAAAGTCTTTCCGCAAGACTGACCAGTTGTTTGTTTCCTTTTCCAAAGCATTTATGGGAAAAGCTATTTCTAAAGTTTCTTTGGCCAGATGGATCACTCTTTGTATTTCACATGCCTACAAAGCAAAAGGTTTATCTCCTCCTGGTATTGTTTAAGGCTCACTCTATCAGGTCCATGGCGACTTCTGCTACTTTTTGATCTAGGGTGCTTTTGGACGATATTTGTGCAACAGCGACATGGGCCATTTCACATACCTTCATTTCCCATTACAAATTAGATCTGATTTTGAGGAGTAGAGCATCCTTTGGCTCTGCAGTGCTCAGGAATATCCTTCCATCAAGGGCCTCCCAGGATCAGATTAGCTGGGGACTCTGTCCCACAGGTTGCAGATAAAATTAAGTTAACTACTTCAGATAAAGAAGTTATATACTCACCATAACATTCCATCTGAGTAGTTATACTTCATTTTTCTGCAACATTCCCTCCCTCCATCCCCCTGGACCCTGTCCTGTCTTTTCAAGTTTGGTTTATTGGGTTGAGTTGCTTATGTTTTTAGTTGCAGCAAACTCGATCTGAGGGAAGATAGGAGATGGTAGGGCATTATGTGTAATGGGAGGAGCTCGGAGCTTGGAGCAGATGCTAGAAAAAAAAGTTGATGGCTCAGATCTGATGTAGATACGTATACCCACAGGTTGCAGAAAAATGAAGTATAACTACTCAGATGGAACGTTATGGTGAGTATATAACTTTATTTTTTTAAATATTGTATTTTATCACACATTCAACAGTATGAATTGTGAGACTAAAGCGTTAATTTTTATGTCAGGTTTGTGCTAGTTGTTTCCCTGGCCCAATTAGATGCATCTGTGTATTATTTAAATGTTTGCCTTGTCCTACAGCTTTGTCTGAAGAAGTTTACACTGTTTTAAACGAAAGTGCTTACATCTTTTATAGTTTTTCTACATTCAAAACCTTTGATGTGAAGTTCTTCAATCTCACCATTCATTCTTTACTGATGGGTTCTGAGTCGATCCATCGGCTCCGATACGGCCGTTTGCAAAGCTCGAAGTTTACCAGTAGCTCGTGACCAAGCCCCTTATCCCATGATGCACTGCTGGAATTACCCCAGATCTAATTTACTGCAGCACGGATCAGAGGTTCCAGTTTGCTCGAGCCATTTTTGTCTTCAAAATAAACGATTTTCATAAGTTATTTCTAAATTTTTTTCTAGTATTCTGTAGTTAGTTGAGTAGTTTGTGTAGCTTCTTACAAGCTCCCCTTTCCCTGCTATATTATCTACATAGTCTACTAGTTTGTAGTGGCCTCGTGTTCGGCCTGGTTGATAACTTACTTAGATATATAACATTTAGCTAGTGTTGGCCCCCTTTCTTTTGGGCCATTATTACAATGTGTGTGTAATTTTTTTACAGTTATATCTAAATTTGGCTGTTCGCTAGGCTTGTTCTGCTTTTAGTCTAGGTGTTTTCCTATATAGTATATTTTGAGTGTTTCTCATTAGGCTTTTTATGTGTGTTTTTTGCTGTTAAGCCTGAGGCATTGTTGTTTGTTGTTTGATTGTTAAACCTAAGGTATTTGTTTTGGGATATGTCTGAGGACAAGGACAAGTACCCAAAGTCTGGGTTTAAGAAATGCTCAGACTCTGGGTAAAAGATGTCGGTGACTGATGGCCATGTTCAGTGTGTCTGTTGCTTAGGTGCTGTACATTTGCAGGAGTCCTGCAGCATTTGCCACTCCTTTTCCTCTAGGGTCTTATTGGATAGGAAAAGGAAGCTAGTTGACAGAGGCTTGCTGAAGCATCCTTTTTCCGAAGCATTGAGTGACCAGGATGGGGCCAGCAAGTCCTCCAAGTCGTCAAAGTCTTCAGGGGACTCCAAGGAATCTAAAGTGTCTAAAAAGTCTAAAAAATGGAAGATTCTGGGACATCGGCTCCACAGATCTTGGAGCAGAGTGTCTGCTCGTTTTGGAGCCGGCCCACAGTTCTGGAGCCAGTATCTGAGAGACCTGCATCTCCTCTCCTTCAATCAGCACTGTCGGTGCACTCCTCTAGGTCTTCTGTCAGCCTCTCAGATTTGGATATGGACCAATTGGTGCAGAAGCTCTTACGGGCACCAGGCCTTGCTAAATTGTTGGCTCTGACCCTAGCGTCAGAACCGAAGACCACTACCCCGGATTTGACTGCTCCTCCTCCGAGCCATTCCAGACCTTCGGGGCCGGAGGAGGCCGACCTTTTGAAAGTAGAGCCTTTGGAGCAGAGACCTGTTCCGATGTCCTCGGTTCCATTTACTCTGACGTCCTCTGCGCCGACCGGGTACACTAGGAGCCGACACTCTCCTGTCTGGTCCGGGGGGGATAGTCGCACTGACTTGTCTGTGCCGACTCTTCCTCTCGGGGCTTCGGTTCAGATGAGCTCAGCTCCTACCTCCAGCTCAGAGCCCACAGCCTCAGTGCAGGAGGGGCTGGCAGGTCCTTTTGATCTGTCTACCCCTCCTCAACAGAGCCATGATGCCTTTGAAGCCATGAGGAGAGCCTTGTCCCCAAAGACTTCCTTGACACCAGGTCTGGCTTCCTCTTCCCCCAAACACCTGTGTCAGCTTCTACTTACATCGTTCAGACTAGGTGTAGAGACCCTGAGCCTCAGGTAGCCCCAGGGGGCGCCCCCTGCTCTTCCGAGACTATCCCAGAAGCTCCCACTGAGGAGGTTCCCAGGAAGAGATTGTGCAAGAGGAGATGCTTGGACTCCCCACAGGAGTCTTTGACATCCGACACTGACTTGGATGAGTCAGAAAGGTCCCCACGATCCCCCTCTGAAGATATCTCCTTTGCTGAGATACTCGAGATTCTTAGGCAGAGGGGTGATTGGCAGTCCAAAAGCCCTACCGAGGACGAGTCAGTTCTCCTGAAGACTTTCGGGTCACAACCTTTCACCTCTTGGGTGTCTCCACCCTTCGATGAGCTCATGCAGCTGGTCTCTCGGAGGGCATAGGAGTCACCGGAGTCCATGGAGCCTGTCCCTCGGAGGCCTAACAAGTTTATTTCTGCTCCCGTAGATAAATCCTTTTTGTCCAAAGGAGTCCCTGTTGATGCCGTGCTAGTGGTGGAGGCCACCAAAAAGGCGATGTCTTAGACTTCCTCGTCTATCCATCCTCCTAACAGAGACTCTAGGATCATGGATAGATATGGGAAACGCTTGTTTAGTTCAGTGACGTTTACACTCCGATCCCTGAACTATTTGACCCATTTCACTAGGTTGGAAAGAGATCTCCTTAAGGAGCTGGGAGATACTCTTCAGGATACTGTAGCTGCAGGGGCTTCCAATAAAGTTGCCGCCCAGCTTGCTACCCTCAATTCCATTGTGAACTCGACCATGCGTCTCATATCATATGCAGCTGATGGGATGAGTAGGGCAGCAGTTACAGGAGTTGCTCTTAGGAGACACTCCTGGATGCGCTTGTGTTCCTTCGCAGAGCCCTTCAAGTCATCCTTTGTGCATACTCCCTTTGATGGCTCGTCCCTTTTCAGGCCCAAAGTTAAGGAAACTTTAACCAGGTGTGAGCAGGAGGGAAAGACTCTGTCTGCCCTCGGAGTCCGTTCTTCCACCCCTACCAGACCCTATGCCAAGGGTCAAAAGGAAGGGAAATGTGGTTCTGAAAAGTGCAAGGAGCCATTCAGAACACATGTGAACCCCCCTCCAGGGGCAGAGGAGGGGGTAATAATGGAAGATGCTGCCCTCGCGGCAGAGGGGGTCCGCAACACCAGGGTGACTGAGATCAGTTCTCTGGTCAACCCTACCACCCCTCCTGAAAGGAGGCCCGACTGTCCTGCTCTTGAGGCAGTTGGGGGGGGGGTCACATCATTGTACCCAGATGCCTGGCAAGATATAACAAATGACAGCTGGGTACAAAGTATTATTTCCAGAGGGTATTTCATACCGTTCTCCACTCCACCCCCACCCGCAAGGAGAATCCCGGACATTCCACAGGGAACAAGCAACTATAGAGGTCCACAAGTTGCTAGAAAAAGAGAGTAATCCAGCCAGTCCCAGCAGACCAAACAGGATCCGGAACTTACTCAAGATTCTGTTTGGTTCCAAAGAAAACAGGGGACTGGAGACCCATTTTGGACCTCAGCAGACTCAACCAGTTTGTGAAGAAAGAGAAGTTCCGCATGGTCATGCTACAGTCTATACTTCCCTTTTTAGGGAAAGACAATTGGATGTGCTCGATAGATTTCTAGGATGCGTACTACCACATAAAAATGTCCAGGCCATCCAGAGATCACCTGCATTTCCGGCTGGGAGCCAATCATTATCAATTTCGAGCCCTGCCCTTTGGTCTCACTACAGCTCCCAGAGTGCTCACCAAATGCATGGCAGTGGTCACGGCTCACCTGAGGCATCTGGGATTCCAGGTGTTTCCGTACCTAGATGATTGGCTTCTTACCTCCACCACCAGGCACCAACTGATACAGACAAGGGAATACACTCTGACACTCTGCAATCACTTAGGCATTACAGTCAACTCAGAAAAGTCTGCCTTGTCACCATCACAACATATATTTTTTATAGGGGAAGAGTTAGACACTTCAACCACCACTCTACGACTACCAATAGAGAGAGTCTTTCTCCTTCGCCAGCATGTCAGCTCATTGGTATCGAAAGACAAAGCACCAGCTAAAGAAGTTCTAAAAGTTTTGGGTTTGATGGCTGCAGCGATCTTGGCCATACCGTTAGCAAGGATGCATATGCGGATTCTTCATTGGCTGCTGTTCACTCAGTGGTCTTATCAGGAACTTCCAATGAATCACACGATTTTAATTACAAACGCGTGTAAGAGAGGCCTCCAGTGGTGTTTGACGTCTCTTCATGTA
Organism: Protopterus annectens; assembly: GCF_019279795.1. Taxonomy (NCBI): domain Eukaryota; kingdom Metazoa; phylum Chordata; order Ceratodontiformes; family Protopteridae; genus Protopterus; species Protopterus annectens. The sequence goes on along the minus strand of NC_056743.1, from coordinate 926,531,047 downwards.
ACCATAGGACGCCCCTTTGTACTACCCCCTCCAATAGCCACTGGGACCATGGATGCTTCCCTGATAGGGTGGGGGGGGGGCATTTTCAGGGAAAGACTGCCCAAGGCACATGGACGGATCAAGAGTCACATCTGCATATCAATGTTCTGGAGATATGAGCAGTACTTTTGGCGTTGCAGTACTTCCAGGACCCTCTTCCCCTAGGAACGATTGCGTTCAGACAGACAGTATGTCAGTAGTCTGGTACTTGAACAAGCAGGGGGGAACCAGATCTTACCCCCTTTGCCGAGAAGCCCTCGGAGTTTGGCAGGGGGCTGTATCCTCCCAGTGCTTTTTGTTGGCAACGCACATCCCGGGAAGTTCCAATGTGATAGCAGACAAATTGAGCAGGGCAGTCTTGTTGCCGCACGAGTGGTCCCTCAAGAAAGAGATTGCGGACAGGATTTTCTGCAAATGGGGCCAGCCTTGCTGAGATCTTTTTGCCAGTCATATCAACACGAAATGCAGAAGCTTCTTTGCCCTGATTCCCCCTCCGGGAGAACCCCCCCCCCCAAGAGACGCACTCGTACACGATTGTCCCCCGGGCCTCCACTATGCATTCCCTCCTATTCCGTTGATACCCAGATTTCTACAGAAAGCAAAATCACTGGAAAGGACCATCATTTTTATAGCCCCTCATTGGCCTCGGCAGATTTGGTTCCCATTTCTTCATCATCATCATTTCTTGGAGGATCCATGGATTCTGGACCCAGTTCCGGACCTTCTGACACATCCTTCGGGGAACCTCCATTCTTCCTTGCAGTCATTGAAGCTAACAGCTTGGCTGCTCCAGTTCCCCTCATAGCCAGGCTTCATAACTTTTCCAGTGAGACAAAACAGATTCTTTTGTCTTCCCATAAGCCGTCCACCAGAAGATTATATCTTCGTAAGTGGAAGAGATTTTCCATATGGGCTGCTAAGCAGAACATTGATCCTTATCAAGCACCCTTGACGTCCATATTGGAATTCTTGACTATGATCTTTAATAAAGGAGCGGCAGCCGCAACAGTTTGGGTCCAATTGGCTGCTATATCTAACTTTCATCTCGGAGCTGATGGACTAAACATAATGTCCCACAAGTTGTCCGTTGTCCAAGGCCTTTCTCAAAGGAACCTTTCACATGAGGCCTCCAGTGAAAACTCCTTATTCTCCTTGGACTCTAAATTTTATGCTGTCTCATATAATTCTTCCCCCGTTTGAACCAGCATCATCTTGTGATCTCAAATTTGTATGGTGGAAAACCATATTTCTGGTAGCTATTACTTCTGCCCGTAGAGTGTCAGAACTTCAAGCCTTATCTATCAGCCCTCCTTATTTGATTTTTCATGCTGATAGAGTATCTCTTAGGACAAACCCCTCCTTTTTGCCCAGAGTTTGTTCAGAATCTATTATCAACCAAGTCATTGAATTACCAGTCTTCTTCCCTAACCATTCCAATAAAATGGAATGTATGCTGCACAAGCTTGACGTTCACAGACAGCTCAGATTTTATTTGGGCAGAACAAAAGGTATCAGGAAATCAGACCAGCTCTTTGTGGCATTCTCTGAAGCCAGAAAAGGTAGACCAGTGGTTAAAACAATGCTTTCTAAATGGCTATCACCTTTGTTTATTCAGCTGCTAATATGCCCTTACTGCACAAGATTAAAGCTCACTCAACCAGAGCAGTTTCTACATCTTCTGCATTCCAAGCCAAATTGCCTCTTGATAACATTTGTGCTGCAGCCACTTGGTCTAAACCTCATACCTTTATCACTCATTACAAAGTTGATAAGGCCTCCAGGGACAGGGCTTCTTTTGGGTCTATGGTCCTGAAGAATGTACTCCCGTGAGCCACCCGAGATTGAGGGTGCTAGAGACACTACCCATCAGTAAAGAATGAACGGCGAGATTGAACAACTTCACATTAAGAAGTTTATGTACTCACCATAACGTTCCATGTGAGTTATTCCATTCCGCCTTCATTCTTACGTCCCTCCCTCCTTCCCCCACCTGGCTGATAGTTTACCTAGAGGTTGGTCTCATCCTGGTTGCTCAATTCTTCTTCCTCTCCATGGGAGGGTAGTCCAATTACATGACTGTAGTACACGCATCAAACAAGATCTGAGGTAATTCCAACAGTGCATCATGGGATAAGGGGCTTGGTCTCGAGCTACTGGTAAACCTTGAGCTTTGCAAATGGCCGTATCGGAGCTGATGGATCGGCTCCGAACCCATCAGTAAAGAATGAAGGCAAGATGAACAACTCACATGGAATGTTATGTTGAGTACATAACTTCTTATTTTATATCATCGTGTTGTGGATTTTGTGCTTGTTGGAACCTGATCTGCCAGACTTTTCACATTTTGTGGTTTGCTTTTGCCTTTTGGTTCTACAGTTTGTCTTTTCCATGGCTACTGGCAGTATTGTGGATCCTTCATCACCTTCAAGGGAAACAGCTCAGGAGGAAACGGGAACTGATATTGGATATCTAACAGCACTGGTTCTACAGTTAACTCAACAGATTGACAACGTATATTAGCATGTTGGTCTTGCCAACACATCTACTACAAATGGAGTTTTAAATTCTCACAGGGATACTAGCGAACAGTCTGTTAATTTTAACCTGACTCCCTAGTGTCTTGCTTTTGGATCACACTCTGTTCTTGAACCGAGGCAGGCGAGTGACACGCGCACGTCGAATCCGGAAGTAGGAGAGACTGAAAGCAGGAGTTTTCAGAACGGAGCTTCACTAAACAGAAATTTACAGAGCTCAAAAAATGAGCTACCACATCTTAATGAGTGGCTGCAAGCAGGATTATCATTCAGCAAAGATTCCGGGCATGCCACTCACCATATAGAAGGTAAGCTAAATGAATTTGATTTGAAATTGTTACGCTGTAAAAAATTACAGCTAGAAAACACCTATTTAAAGGAATGTATTAGGCTCAAGATTATCCCAAAAGGTCTCCGGGTTTGGCATTTTCCCACAGGACTTGAGCACAATTCAGCTCTTCACTTAGACCTTTTAAAACTGTTTGATAAATGTGGGCTCCAGCTGCTCGAGTTGCTGGTCAAGTACAACACACTAGACACTGAAGGATTATTTAAGGAACTTGGCACCATGGATAAATCCATTAGGAACGATATAGAGTATGATTCTATGAGATATGAACATCATAGAATATGCACCAGCATAGACTAGCATATAAGCAAATTAAAGAGCAGCAAACTAAACAAAATAGACAGAGATGTACATGACTATGCCAATGGTGTGGCTTATCCTAAATCCCCTGGTAGCTACAAAAAGTTTAAAGGTACTATTGGGGAAACAAGAAATACTCCCCACTTTCCTCCTAGTCCTTCAGGAAATAACGAAATCTTGCCTGAAAGAACAGATGACATGGTTCTTAACTATGAGGAAGAGTACCCTGAGCCCAGGAGGAATGAAAGGATTAAAAACAAGACCTATTACAACAGCAGACAACAAGCCCAAACGGGGTGACATGCTTTGGGGTTTCAAGGGGCTCGGCCGAAGAACAAGAACTGGAGAACATGAGTACCCTTATAGACTTTTTTAGTGACAATGAAAAAAAGTATTGAACTGTCTGCTTATGATTTTTTTAAACATAAGTAATGAGATCGAACAAAACAGAAATACCTGCACTGTGGTTTTAAATCATAAAAATGATTTTGCTGTTTATAATTACTCTAAATTGGACATAGCTGAGACCATAGCTGATTTGCTTTCTAAGGGTATGACCTTTGTGCCAACCAAAACATTCAGTTTTATTGATGCCATAATTGATTTTAAAATGTATTTAAGGAAATTAAATCTGAGTTTATTGTATGAGACTGAATCACACACAGATGCATATTCTAGGAACATCTTTAGAATTAGTTCTACATACAAACCCCCTTTACATGCTAAACTAGCTGTATATAAAAAAATTATGCGAGTTAGACCTTTATAACTTAAGTAAGAGTTACCACAAGGGAGCCCCACAACTTGGTTAACATTAACCAGGATGAACGTAACAGCTTGTTGTTCTTGCAAACACAGCATGTGAGGGTTATGAAGCCGGATAAGTGGGGTGGTGTTGTATTGATGGATGTCTCTACATACTCAGATAAGAAGTTAAAGATTTTGGATACGGAGAATTATAGAGAGGTCTCCCTTAACAAACTAAATAAAGCATACAAGAATATTCATGAGCAATTAATGGATATCTTTTTGCAGAGAAGAATTGGTATTTTTCTATATAATTACTTAAATATTACTACTCCTAGGGTTCCAGTCTTTTTTGTCATCCCCAAAATCCACAAGGGCCTTGTTGATCCCCCATGAGACCCTTGGTGGATGGAAGGGACTCAATCACTATGTCTTGTGCTCAGTATTTGGACCGTGAGTTAAAAGGAATCCCAAATATGTAAAGATTCTTGGATCTTCTTGGAACACGTTAATAGAATGGAGTACAATGAAAATGATATATCGACAGCTATTGCTGTAAGGGATTTGTACACAGTCATCCCACAGTCCATTCGCCTAGAATGGGTTAGTGACCTACTATTAGAGCACAAAGTTAACCAGGAGAAAATCAACTTAATTTCAGAATTGTTAGAGATAGTCCTAACCAACAACTATTTTTCATTTAATGATAAATATTACTTACAAACAACTGGAGTGGCCATGGGGGTCAGCTTGTGTGTGTGTGTGTGGGGGGGGGGGGCATTTGCAAATATAATCAAGGCCCACTGGGAAAGAGCCTTTGTATTCCAGTCTCATTATTACCCTTGCATCAAAATGTATCATAGGTACCAGGATGACATCAGCCTAATTTGGAAAGGTTCTTCTGAAATGTTAGATGAATTTTTACAATATCTCAACACTACAACCTCTTTTCTACAATTCACTTGGGTCATTAATTTAGATCACATGAACTATTTGGATGTTCATTTGTTTAAAGACCAGCTCAGTGAAGGGTATGCTACCAGAATATACAGAAAAGAAACATACTCAAACTCTTTTCTGCACTATACTAGTTGCCACCCGAAATATCAGAAGAGGTCAGTGGTTAAGGGGCAGCCTGTTCGAGCTGCCTGCATGATCTCGGGGGAGGAAGATTTTAAATCAGTGTGTGCAAACTCGAAATCTATGTTTCTCATGAGAGCATGCTCAGAAGGTTTACTTAATGAACTTATAAATGAGGTTACAGAAAAAAGAACAGGTCATTTTAAACCCATTGTAGGTGCCCATATTCCAGATAACAACCTGGCAGCTGGAGACATTAGAACATCATTTGAGCAAGAAATTCCTTTCCTTAAATCCTTGATCATCACATACAGTTCTGATTCTCCCAGTTTAAGATGAATTTTTAACAAGAATTGGGACATTTTAATGGAAGGCGCAGGTATTAGATCTCATCTAGGTGCTAGACCTGTCATTGCATACAGGAAAGGGAAGAACTTAAAAGATTTCCTTAAAAATAGACAAGTTCAGAACATGACAGGCCATCCTGGTACTCATAAGTGTGGTTCATGTAATTGGTGCCACAAGCTTAAACCTGGAGCCACGTTTACTATAAATAACATTGAATATAACATCAAGGGGAGCTATAACTGTTCTTCGAAGGCAGTGCTCTATATTGCTTTATGTGACCATTGTTCTGTTTTCTATATAGGAAAAACAGGGAGAAAATTTGCCAGTAGGATTTATGAGCATGACTTTGCCATTAGGAAGATCAATTTAAATGCTCTAGCTAGGCACATCCATGAGACTATAGACCACAATTTGAAGTTCATGGCCATAGACTATGTTGACATTAGTGATAAAAAACCTTGGGGATCACAGTTAGAACTAAAGGAACTTAGATGGCAGATTTTGCTGCATGCAGATAAATGGCCAGGCATTAATGACAGGACTTCTCTTTCTCCTGTCTTAAAGCTTAAGGCCCTGGAAAGAAAGAAATTTGCATGAAGCAAAGTAACATGCTCTTTGTTTGTTCCTCAGAGTAAGTTGTTAATAACACCTTCACAAGCATTAAATTTTAAAGTGTAAACACTGGAATTTTAGTGCGTCAAAACAACATTCTTATTTGACAAGGTTTTGGTTTAAATATAATGCTTTTAAATATTGTATTTTAACACACATTCAACAGTATGAATTGTGAGACTAAAGGGTTAATTTTTATGTCAGGTTTGTGCTAGTTGTTTCCCTGACCCAATTAGATGCATCTGTGTATTACTTAAATGTTTGCCTTGTCCTACAGCTTTGTCTAAAGACGTTTACACTGTTTTAAATGAAAGCGCTTACGTCTTTTATATTTTTCTACATTAAAAAACTTTGTTTTACATCATCGTGCTTTGGATTTTGTGCTTGTTGGAACCTGATCCGCCAGACTTTTCATATTTTACAGTAACCTTTTGTTCCAGTATACAGACTTCCCTTATCATGGAGAATCAGGTGCTTCTTTAGCTACCTCCTTGAAGCCTTGTGATGTAGGGTCCGAAACGTCAGCCTCTCTCAGTTCTACCTTTGTGACCCTTCCCAGCTTCCTTTCCACTGAAGCCTGGTATCTACAGTCAGTGGTGCCTCACTGTCAGCCTGGGTAGTACCACTCATCTCTGCCCTTGCAGTCACTATGCCAAGGGAACATCAGTACCTACCAGCATCTGTGGCTCACTTTCAGGCTCACTGCTCCAGGGTAACTCCCTCCCTGAAATAGCCACCTCACCAGCCCCAGCTTCAGGTGTGGGTCTATCTGGGTCTCCTCCAGGCTACCTGACTTCAAGCCTGACTGTGTGTAACTGCATGCACACAAGGTACTGCAATATCAAAATCATTCCCTATCAAGACATATGCATGGATATCCTCAAGCACACTTACCTGCTTGCTTCCTTTTTCACCTTCACAGTCAGGGAGAACCCTGGCCAAAGGTATTTGGAATGGGGTTCCTCCTAAAGCTCTGACTGCTGTGAACTGCCCAAGGAAGTACTGCTCCTCTTTAGCCTCTGCAGGCTTCACAATGGTTATGTCAGAAGCTGTATCTCTCTTAGCAGTGGCCTGTCTTCCATCCACTGAGATAGGGTACAAACATTGGTGGTAATTTGGTACCTCTGTTGTCTCCAGACAGCTTACCACTGGCATGCTGTTATTCCCCCTTGCTGGCTCCTTCACCGTTTGTTCCCCACCTTGCCTCAATGGACATTTGTATGCTACATGGCCCTTCTGGCAACATTTAAAACATCTAACTCTTGCTCCTGGCCGTGTACCTGAACTAGTGGCTTCCCTTGTTACTGGTGTACTCTGTTGGCCTGGTTTAGACTGCCCACCATGGGCTCCCTTATAACCATGTGCAGCACTGGGTATTGCCTTCTTGTGCAGTGGTGCCCTGCTTGCTAAGTAGAGATCCCCTTTTCACCCCAGCTCATCTGCAGAGTTACACTCTTGGTCTGCCGACCAGATTCTTATGTGCTCAGGCAAAGTGGTAAGGGCTTGTTCCCTCACCAAAATGTCTACCAGCCCTTCAAAAGTAGTGACCTGGCAACCACTCACCCAGCTATGAAAATAAGTGCTTAACTCTGCAATATAATCACATACACTTTCATCTGCTTTGTGCCTATGCTCACAAAACTTTTTCTGTAAGCTTCCGGTGTTAACTTAAACCATTCTACTAAGCATTGTTTTACTTTATCATAGTTTAAACAATTAGCATCACACAATTTAGAAACAGCAGTTACAGCTTTACCATGGAGTAAGGGGGTCAGGAACCGTACCCAGAGTCCTTGGTTGACATTATACTGTTTACATACCCTTTCAAATATATGCATAAAACTATCAATATCATCACCCTCTGTAAACTGTGGAAGAAATTTACTGAACTTTGTTGCTTCTAGGGTGGGGTTATTCCATTCCCCATTACCCTGCCAACGAATCAGCATCTCCCTCTCACGTTGGTGCTTTCTCTCATTTTCTTCGGCCTCCAAATGCCACAGTCTCTCTGCTGGTTCTAACTCCATCTGCTTTGCCTTTTCTTCAACTTCCAAATGCCGCAGTTTCTCATTTTCTTCAACCTCCAAACACTGCAATCTCTCTTCGACCTCCAAACACCACAGTCTCTCTGCTGATTCTATTTCCAAACGTTTGGCTTCCAGTTCAAGTATCTTTTAACTCCAGATGGATTTTTAAGTACTCTGAGGTAAAAGTGAACTGTGCTGTTTCTGAAGACTGCACATTCTCATCGCCAGACTGGTTGTCTTCCAGGTTGCTGGTCCATGCTGCAGCTGTGGCCAAGGCTGAAATCATTTCCTCTTTAGTCAGGTTGGCATGCACTACTTTTTGGCTCCACACACCTTGGCCTACTGATTCTTTGTCCGCTTGCTACAGTCCTCTGCTGACATCCTTCCCTGCTTTCCCTGACTAAACTAATAAAAATAATTAAAATTGTTGTAAAATTAAACTATGTATGTTTACCTTGTGGCTGCTGAGAGTACACACACACCTTCAGTGTCAACTGCCCACCGGCTACTGAAGTTCAATTAATATCCCACCCAGCAGCCTCCAGTATGTGATGCATTTATGCATATATTCTGTGCCATGAATCAATTTAGTGCAAGTTGCATAGCCTTATAGCACACCTTCATATCTGGATTTCCGAAACTACCCATGCTCCTTTATCACTATTAGTTTCCCATTGCACATTTTTGTTTTACTATCCCAAGTAAACTCCTTAATTTCCCTTTTCACATTCTTCCATATCTGATCTCTTGGTTATACGTATAAGCTTGACCTACAAAAAGAAGGGACATCTTAATCACATGTATCTTATTGTTCATGTTCATAAAAAAACTATTTCCTTAATCTTAGCTTAGTACTCTGCAGTGGTGCAGCGGTAGCATTGTTGCCACACAGCAAGAGGTTCTCCTGTTTGATTCTTGGCTGGAGTGCGGGGAGTGCCTTCTGTGTAGAGTCTGCATGCCCCCCCCCCCACAGTTGGGTGGGTGTTCGAAAGACGTGCGTAAATGGGCGTGCCTTCGTTGAAGGTTGAACATCGAGCTGGCACCTCGGCGTTCATGAAAATCTACTGCCAATCATTAGCGGACCGGAGTTCCACTGTGGCGACCCCTAACCTGGAAAAGCCGAAAGACAAACAACAACTTAATCTTAGCTTAGTTATAATCTTTTGAGTAATTTCTTCCCATATTTCTTTAGCTTCTTGCCCAATATTCTGTTTCAACCACATTTCCTATTATCTCAACTTGTCATGATCCCTGAAAAAGGAGAAGCCATGTACCAAGTCATGTGTTGGGGCATAATTCATTACCATAGCATTTTTTTTTCCTTCATTTCTTTTATATCCTGCTGTGCTATTAAAATATTTCAGCTTAGCAAATATAATTTTTAAATCATGTTCTGCACTACCAACATAATATTATCCTAGGTGGTTACTAGGCTATTGGCCCTAAGGCCTCTACAAGCCTAGCCATGTTATACCCTTGTTCCATTATGGACCAAGATATGTAGTCTGTGTTTGCACGTGAGTTTAAGATCAGCACAGGCTGCACCTGTCTAAGAGGGACATAGGTGAAACCCCCAATGTAAATTTTTACAGTTTCCCCTTCCAGTTGTCCGGGTTATGCTTAAATAGTGACATTGAGGAGCTCTGGTTTAGATGAATTGGGAGTTTTTTTCCAAGGGAGTAACAACCTCTGGGTGACATATCTGTCTCTCCAGCATGTCCTGTTAATATTGCAGGCTAGGTTAAGATCCCTAGAGTGAGTGAATCTTGTCCCATTGGATTTGCAGATGTGCAGCTGCTTCATCAAGGCAGGGTCTGAGACTGCTCTGTAGGCCAGGCACAAGTCACCTCTAAGTAGTCTATGCAGTACTGTCTGTGTAGGTCATGTGTTGTAGGCCCAGAATTTTCTTGGTGAGAAACCTCTGAGGTCTCTCCACTTGCTGCAGATGTCTGGTGGCGTGCATACAGAAGGGAGCATCATACTCTTTTATTAGTCTAATGTGAGTCAAGTACAGGGGAGTTATATCCTCCTTAGCTTTGGATGCTGTACTCTTATATCTGAAGTAGTTAACTTCATTTGATCAGCAACCTGTGGGTATCAGATCCGATTCGGATCCGAGCCAGCAGCTTTCCTAGCAAAAGATCAGAGCTCCAAGCTCCTCCCCTACCCGTAATACCCTGCTACCTCCCTTTAGTCCTCAGATCTCATTTGCCTCGGCTTATTGAAGCATCTGAGAATGAGCTCCTAGCATTGGGTTTGTGAGTTAAAGTAAAATATTTAAACTTTTTCCTTAAAAATCTCTGTAAACTGGTGTGTGTGTGGTACCCTTTTCTCCCTTAAACTTTTGGTAGTTTTTCTCATTAGCTTTAGTGTAGATATTAATTTCCCCTCCCCCCTTTCTGTCTGTGTGTGAAGATGTGTGCGTGTGGGCCTGTTCTTTTCGAAAATGTCTGAAGGCCGAAAAGCAATTTTTTCTAAATGCTCCGAGTGTGGCCATAAGCTGTCCCCAGCGGATGGTCACACTCGGTACGTTATTTGCCTGGGCGTGGACCACCTTTCGTCAGGCTGCACTCTCTGTGCAGCCTTCAACCCCAGGGCTTTGAGGGATAGGAGGACCAAGCTAGTCCTTGCGGGCCTTTTGCCCCCTGATTCTGCTTCGTCCTCCTCCCCCTCTGTGGCACCAGCCGCGGCTGCGGCTGCTCCACCGATTGTTCGCGCTCCCCTGGCCGGGATTCAAACTCCTTCTTCGGCTCAGGAGGAAAGGTACACCAGAAAAAAGGACAAGAAAGATAAGGAGCATGATAGGGACAGGCATCGTAGCCACAAGAGGCAGGCCGATTCAGTTCCCTCTGCCCCGCCGTCTAAGCAGATCGCCTCCCCCCTTAAGGTCTCCGGGTCTTCCCCCTCCCGGCTTCGTTCTCCACGTTTCTCCCCGGAGCCGGAGTAGGAGACCCGGTCACCTTCGAGGTCGTCCAGGCGGCCTTCCCAGCCAGCCTCGGCAGCCTCATCCAGGTCAACCAGAAGTTTATCCGACGCGGACATGGACCGGATGATGCGTCGATTTCTGCAGGCCCAGATGCAGATGGGAGTGCTATTGCCCCCTTCCCTCTGGGGGGGAGCTTGACCCCATTCTTTGCCCCCATTGCTCCTTCTCCGACCCACTGTCTGGGTTCGGAGCTGTCGGATCCGGGTAGCTTCAGAGCCAGGGTGATGGCGCAGACAGTGTTTCCTAGTTCGGCGCTGACTGCACCTTTGAGTTTGTCGGGTCCCTTTTCGGATCCAAGCTCTCGGGGCCGTGAGGGGGTCAGTGTGCCTTCGGCTCTGTTGAGGTCGGAGCGCACTGTTCTTTCGGATCCGATCGGGTCATCTCTGGCGCCGATCCACACGCCGGATCCGAGGGGGCTGCTTTTGGATCCTAGGGAAAGCAGCTCACCCTCGGCATTCGACGTTGTGGAGAGGGTTCTTTTGAGGGATTCAAGGCCCCAGGTCCTTGCTACGAATCCACCTGCCATTCCCTCTCAGACAGGCCTGTCTTCTATCATCTGGCCCCAGGGACAGCCTGCGCCTACGTCCCAGATGGTTCCCGTAGAGGAACAGGACATTGTTGGTGAGCCCTCCTCGGACAGCCCCCCCGAGGAGGTTCCTCACAAACGAAAGTGTAAGAGGAGCACTTGGACTCACCCGAGTCCCTCACAGAAGACACGGACTTGGAGGAAGGGGAAGGTTCCCCCAGGTCATCCCCCCGAGGACGTCTCCTTTGGAGACATTATGGAAATGCTTCGTATTAGAGGGGAGTGGTCAGCCCAAAAGCCTTCCTCAGATGAGTCTGTGTTTCTGGAGGCATTCAACGCAGGCCCATCTACCTCTTGGGTGTCCCCTCCCGCCAATCCCCTGGTGGACCTCATAACTACCAGGGCATGGAAGGAGCCGGACACTGTGGAGCCAATACCCAAGAGACCGGACAGGATTCTCAGCCCCCCCCCACAGACAAGACAGTTTGGAGCAAGGGTGCCCCAGTAGATGCCATGGTGGTGGTGGCAGCTGCCACCAAGAAGGAATTGGCACAGGAGAGTTTCTCGGTACATCCTCCAGTCAAGGAGTCTCGGACGATGGACCACCTCGGAAAGTGGATGTTCGCTTCAGCGACCTTCTCTGTCAGGTCGCTGAATTATATGGCACATGTACTTTGGCACCAGCGGGACCTAATCAAAGAGTACGCTGGGTCACCCCCAGAGTCCATGTCGGCCGAGGACAAACGGACCTTCTCGGCTCGAATGGCCACTCTTAAGTCTATCACAAACACCTCTATGCGGCTTCTCTCCCATGCCACGGAGGGAGCGGCTAGAGCCAGTGGAGCAGGCATTGTCTTATGATGACAGGCCTGGCTCCGTCTCTGCGACTTTGCAGAACCCTTCAAGGCGTCCTTCGCGAATGCCCCCTTTGACGGTTCTACACTTTTTGGCAAAACCGTCCACGATATGCTACTCCAGAGCAAGAAGGATGGGAAAACGTCTGCTGTCGGGATCCGATTCCTGGCTCCTCAGAGGTCCTTCTCCAGGAACCAAAGAGGACAGAAAAAGTTGTGGTTCCGGAAATCCCAACAATCCCATTTCGCTCCGGATCCCTCATCCTTCAGAGGCAGAGGAGGGCAGGGTGGACGCCAGCCCAGAGGCAGAGGGGGGGGCAAAGAATCTCGGGTCGAGGGAACCCTTTTCCAATCGACCCGAGCAGCAACCCTGAGGGGTTGCCCGACTGCTCCTCTCTGGAGGCAGTCGGAGGGGCGCTTTTCAGAGCATCTAGCACCTTGGGAGTCCATAACAACAGATCGCTGGGTGCTCCGGATCATATCCAGAGATTACTCAATTCCATTCCTAAGTTCTCCTCCCTGGTCGGGGCGCCTCCCCGATGTCCCACCCAATCAGAGGGAGGTAGCAGCCTTCGAAATAAAAGAGCTACTAAGAAAAAGAGCCATCCAGCATGTCCCCCCTGGTCAATCCAGATCAGACTTTTACTCCAGGTTCTTTTGGGTGCCAAAAAAGACGAGGGACTTACGGCCAATTCTCGACCTGTCCACATTGAACCTGTCAGTCGCCAAAGAAAAGTTCTGGATGGTCACCATTCAATCCATTCTCCCACTTTTACAGGAGAACGACTGGATGTGCTCCATAGACCTCAAGGATGCGTACTACCACGTTCTAATGGACAGACGATCCAGGAGGTTTCTCCGCTTTCGGCTGGGAGCCAGCCATTATCAGTTCAGGGTCCTACCCTTCGGTCTCACCACAACCCCCAGGGTGTTCACCAAGTTCATGGCAGTTGTAGCGGCCCACCTGAGGCTTCAGGGAATACAGGTTTTTCCTTACCTGGACGACTGGCTCCTAGCCGCCCCCACCAGGCATCTACTATGTTCAGCAAGGGACTATTTCCTACATCTCGCCCGCCATCTAGGGATCACAATCAACCACAAGAAATCCTCCCTTCAGCCTACTCAGATCTTGGATTTCATAGGGGCCAGGATAGACACAATTCAGTCCAAAGTCTTTCTGACGACGGACAGACTCCGCAACCTAAACTTCCACGTTTTGGCTCTTCTACAGTCCTCGGCCCCTCCAGCAGAATTAGTCCTGAGGGCTCTGGTGTCCATGGCAGCGGCCATCAGCCTGTCACCGCTCGCACGTTTGAATATGAGGATTCTCCAATGGACCTTACAGGTCCAGTGGTCCATCCTATGACATCCCTTGTCTTCCCCTATTCTCCTCAGCAGGGTTTGCAGCAGGGAATCTCTACTTTGGTGGCTCCATTCCAGGCACCTCCGGGAAGGGCGACCCTTCTCCATGTCCCCACCCCAAGTCACAGTGACCACGGACGCATCTCGCCTCGGGTGGGGGGGCATTGCATGGGCAGAACCGTCTAAGGCACGTGGACTCACACAGAGACCTTTTTGCATGTCAGTGTTCTGGAAATGAGGGCGGTGCTTCTAGCGTTGCAGGCTCTCCATACCCTTTGCAATTCAAACAGACAACATGTCAGTGGTCTGGTACATCAACAAGCAAGGGGGAACCAGATCTTACCCACTTTGCCGAGAGGCCATGAGAGTGTGGGAATGGGCGCTATCCACCAACCACTTTCTCATAGCAATGCACATACCGGGCCGGTCAAACATTCTAGCGGACAAGCTGAGTCAAACTATCCTCTCACCTTACTAGTGGTCTCTGAACCCCTTAATAGCGAAACAGATCTTCCTCAAATGGGGTCAACCTTGTTGCGATTTGTTCACGTTGCCTTCAAACACAAAGTGCAGTGAGTTTTTCACTCTAATTCCCTCACCAGGGGAAACTCCCAGAGACGCTCTGGTTCATGCTTGGCCATCCGGTCTTCTTTATGCTTATCCTCCTCTTCCGTTGATGACAAAATTCTTGCAGAAAGCTCGTCGGTTGGGAAGCAGAGTTATCCTCATAGCCCCATTCTGGCCTAGTCAAACCTGGTTCCCATGCCTACGGTCTCATCTAGTGCATCCTCTCTGGATCTTAGATCCCATTCCGGATCTGATTTCTCACCCCTCGGGATTGAAGACCCCTAACATGGACAACCTCAAGCTCTCGGCTTGGTTGATCCAGTTCCCTTAATGGCTAGGACTCCCGGTATCTCATCCTTGGTCAAGGCTATCCTGGTGGCCGCTCATAAGCCTTCTACCAGGAAAGTCTACAAGAGTAAATGGAAGCGTTTTTCTGTCTGGGCGGAACATAGGAATTTGGATCCTTTTACGGCTTCTATTCCAGCAGTCCTTGACTTTCTATCCCACATTTGTCATCAGGGCGCTAGTTCTTCAACTGTTAAAGTTCAATTGGCAGCTATTTCCCACTTTCACATTGGAAACAATTTTGGCCCCCTAGCTTCCTCTAAGATCTGCAAGACCTTCCTGAAAGGTACCTTTCTTTTGAGACCCCCTGTTAAGGATGCAGTTCCCCCATGGGATTTAACCCTAGTTCTCCAGGCTCTGACTGGTCCCCCTTTTGAGCCTGCAGCTTCGGTCGACTTAAAGTATGTATCTTGGAAAACTGCCTTCCTGATTGCTATTACCTCAGCTAGAAGGATATTGGAGCTTCAGGCTCTTTGTAGTAAGCCTCCATACATCATTTTTCATAAAGACAGTGTTTCCCTCAGGACTAATCCCTCCTTTCTGCCTAAAGTGGCTTCCGAAGCCAAAATCAACCAATCCATCAATCTGCCTGTCTTCTTTCCTAATTATCACAACAAAGGAGAGTATAGACTTCATTGCCTGGATGTACATAGACAGTTGCGATTTTAATTACACAGAACGGCTGTTTTTCGAAAATCTGAACAACTCTTTGTCTCATTTGCTAAGTCCTGCTTGGGTAAACCGGTGACAAAGGTAACCTTAGCTAGGTGGATTTCCCAATGCATTCTTCTCGCATACAGAAGCTCTGGTCGACCTGAGCCCGTCCAGGTTCGGGCACATTCTACCCGTTCTGTGGCTACTTCTGCGGCCTTCTGGTCGAGGGTCCCTTTGGATGACATTTGTTCAGCAGCTACTTGGGCTTCCTCTCATACTTTCATTACACATTATAAATTAGATCTGATATCCAGAGGAAGGGCATCTTTTGGCTCTGCAGTGCTCCGGAATATCCTTCCACGAGGACCTCCCAAGTTGTTGGTAGCTGGGGACTCTATCCCACGGGTTGCTGGTCAAATGAAGTCATGTCAACTTGTCATGATCCCTCAAAAAGGGGAAAAAGGAGAAGCCATGTACCAAGTCATGTGTTGGGGTATAATTCATTACCATAGCATTTTTTTCCTTCATTTCTTTTATATCCTGCTGTGCTATTAAAATATTTCAGCTTAGCAAATATAATTTTTAAATCATGTTCTGCACTACCAACATAATATTATCCTAGGTGGTTACTAGGCTATTGGCCCTAAGGCCTCTACAAGCCTAGCCATGTTATACCCTTGTTTCATTATGGACCAAGATATGTAGTCTATGTTTGCACGTGAGTCTAAGATCAGCACCGGCTGCACCTGTCTAAGAGGGACATAGGTGAAACCCCCAATGTAAATTTTTACAGTTTCCCCTTCTAGTTGTCCAGGTTATGCTTAAATAATGTCATTGAGGAGCTCTGGTTTAGATGAATTAGGAGTTTTTTCCAAGGGAGTGACAACCTCTGGGTGACATATCTGTCTCTCCAGCATGTCCTGTTAATATTGCAGGCTAAGTTAAGATCCCTAGAGTGAGTGAATCTTGTCCCATTGGATTTGCAGATGTGCAGCTGCTTCATCAAGGCAGGGTCTGAGACTGCTCTGTAGGCCAGGCACAAGTCACCTCTAAGTAGTCTATGCAGTACTGTCTGTGTAGGTCATGTGTTGTAGGCCCTGAATTTTCTTGGTGAGAAACCTCTGGGGTCTCTCCACTTGTTGCAGATGTCTGGTGGCGTGCATACAGAAGGGAGCATCATACTCTTTTATTAGTCTAATGCGAGCCAAGTACAGGGGAGTTGTATCCTCCTTAGCTTTGGATGCTGTACTCTTATTTATGAGGTGTGCAACATAGAAAGTCTTCCTTACTACTGTGGACACCTGATGATCAAAATTAAGGCTGCTATCAACTTGCGTTCCTAAATCTCTCACCACTGGGTTTGAACTTGTGAGTATTAATGCTGTAATTAGCAGGGGTTTCTCCTTTGCTGAAGGGGATGATAATTTAGTTTTTGCGATTAGTTTAAGTTCGTGGCTTTGACACCAATCATTTGTGTTTAAACCCATTTTGTAGTATGTTAACAACTTTGGGAGGATTCAGTGATTGCACCCATTTTACAGTCATCAGAAAACTCAGTAAGCCATAGGCCATCTATTTTCGCCTGGCCTTATGAAAAATAGATACCAAACAGTAGGAAACCTAGCAGAGATCCTTGTGGAACTCCACTGGTAACAGGTCTGCTAGTAGAGTTAACGTCCCCAATTTTGACTTTGTGTTCTGTTTGTGAGCCAGTTGGCAATCCTTTAGTGATGTAAGGGTTAATCCAGACGTGGGTGAGTTTCTCAATGATGCCTAAGTGAGGGATTGTATCAAAGGCCTTGGCTAGGTCAGGATAGGCAGCTTGAACTGTTTTATCTTCATCCAGGCCCTGGTGACATTCTCAAAGAAGTCCATCAGGTTTAGCAGGCAAGATCTACCCTTAACGAAACCAAACTGAGTCAGGTCAAGAGTTTGAAGGTCACCTATATCCTTATTGATAAGGTCCATTGCCATCTGCAAAAAATGGTTATTCAGTCATTAGCAGTTCTCCGTTTACATCCAGTTATGTTTGATTGTCTTATGTCTGTGGCTAATAGTTCTAAATATAAAGCAGAGTAACAGTGAAAGTGGACACACTTAACTAGCTGCTTTTGTAAAGTTAAGTACTTTAGTCAGCTCACCGCCACTCTTCACCCCAGCTTGAGCAACTCTGTAAATATTAATGTTGTCCATGTTTGTGGATACTCAAATTAACTCTTCATAAATTCCCAACTCGTTCTGTCAAATAATTTTTTTTTGGCATGCATACCTAATAACATTAGTGTATTATTATTCACCACTGCATCCTTTTGGATAATAAGGGTTCTGTGAATATTGTCAGATGTGTGCCTACCTTCCATAAATCCACACTGATTCAAGTCTATTAATCCTGCCAATATTTTTCCCTTTCTTTTCTGCCCAAATCATCATAAATTGTTTGTAGTAATGGTTCAGAATAGAATGGGCCTCTGTGACCTCGAATCAAGAGGCTGTTTCCCTGCATATATCTGCCACTATTGTTATTTTCAAGTCAAGGAAACATTTTCCCAGAAAAATATTGCTAAAAAAGTACTAACCAAACTTTAGTTATCTCCTGCTCATTCTTTTACCACACTTTTATTTAAGTTCTAACACTGCTAGGGATACTTTGGTTTCTCATGCTTCTTTAATTTCAGTTTCCTTTGTATTTTTTATGGTAATGCTCACTTACTGTTTCTGTTAACTGAGAAAGTTGTACTTGTCTCAGATATGTTACCATTTCCTGTGGGTTGCTGTCTTAACGCTACAGCCTGTCTATGTAATGTACTGTAATAATTTACCATTACATCATAACTTTTCCTGGGTCCACTTCCGACCTTCAATTCTCAATTCCTGATTTTACTTATCATTCTTTCATTCTTTTGTTGCCTCAGATTTTGAGCCACAAGTTTGATTACTCTAGAATTATCAAAAATAGTTGTTAAATCTACTGCCAATCATTAGCGGACCGGTGTTCCGCTGTGGCGACCCCTAACCGGGAAAAGCCGAATGAGACAACAACAAAAAGTTGTTTTAAAACCTTTGCTCTATGTTCATTTTCTGACTTCTTTCTGTTGCTCTTCAGCCTGTTGTGCTCCAGTTATTTATTTTTGCTTCTGAAAATCCTTTACTTTGTGTAAGCCCTATAGATATCTACTGTGACTATTATTCTATATCTCATTTGCTTTGAATGTGACCATAGTTTTAGTCTTCAATTTACAAGTATCCCCATCTTTCCAAGCTATTTACCACTTAGGTTTCAGTTAAAGTTTGATATACCAAATCATTAAAATCTTTATTTTCAAAAGAAATACAGGAAAATGCCAGTGTTTATCCCAACAGAATTTCACTTGCTTACAGAACTTAATTTGTGTAGATGCATGGTCTGAGATAACCACTTGATGTATTTTCCTGGTTTAGACCATGTTGCAGTATTCTCTCTCTCTATATGTAACAGTTTCTCAGTTTTGCCCAAGAACCATATTTCACTGAAAAAATGTGTATAAGCCACTTAATTCTGTCTTATTTTCATTATAACAAGTCCAAATACATTTGTACATTTCTGTAAGTATCTGCCCTCAACAAGCATTCCATGATATCTTGGCTGCCCAGAGTTTCTTTATTTCCTGTAGTGTTCTAATCCCTGCAACTACCGTACGTCCTTGATGAAAGGCTATAGCTTCTCCAGTAATATTCTTTACATCTTGTGTCACTGCGTTTTGATGGCATCTATAGTGTGGCCAGTGTAATTCTTACACCCTGCCAACAAACTAGTCATCACTAAATCCTCCTTGTATGTCCTTTGTTCCTCAATCTTTATTCCTACACCCCTTCTAATTAATTATAAGACCCCTTCCTTTCACTGTCTTTCTGTTCCAGCAAAGAAACCCTCCTTCCCACATTTCTTTCCAAAGATTCTATGTTCTTTCTGATTCAGGTTAATTTCCTGTCACATTATCTCCACATTACTGTTGTAAATGTTAGCTGGTATCTTCTGGTTTTTCTGTCATCTAGCGTATTAGCATTACAAACCAACAAGTCAAATTGTAATATAGTACAGCTTTTAGTTTATTTTACTTAACTTGCATGTGTTATCTTTGCCACAAACTGGTCTTTGCTATTTGTATTTTATGTATGACAGTACAACTTATAGGTTATTTTACTTAACTTGCATTCCTTATCTTTTTGTCGGAAACTAGTCCTTGCTATTTGTATTTTATGTCTGACAGACAAGGCAGAGCAGTTTCCAAAAACACCTTGCCCAGGTGGCTAACAAACTACATCATGACAAAAGTCTTGGGAAGAGAGGTCAGAATCAACCAAGACAGCAACCATCACTGCAGCCTTCTTCAAGAGTGTACCTGCTTAATGTATTTGTGAGGTGGTACCTGAACAACAGTGGATGCACTTTCCAAAAGAAACATGCTGGATGCCCAGTCCAGCAGCAGGGCATGCTTTCTGCTGTTCTTCTGCAGGGCATGCAGTAATGGCCATTGACCTGTGAGCAGGAGAACTGCTTTCATACTGTTCCCAAGCATAAGGAGTCTGCAATATCAGTGATCACTCTGATGAACAGAGTACAGTTGTTTGATGTACTCATCATAGTAGTAGCTGCTCAGATATGAGGATCACTGCTGCAGTATAGACTCCCACCACCTTCCCCTCCTCAAATGTTGGGGCTTCTGTTAATGAAAATATTTGGGGGAGGTTTTGGCATATACATCACATCTACACAGCAAGAAGTCTCATGACTTTTGCATATTATACATGGTTAAATGAGAGGAAGATGGGGTATTGTGTTTGCTTCCAGTTTTTCTTTTTGTAATCAGTACTCATAAAGGTAAAAAAAGGCTGAAACACCATGCAAATTTGGAGTAATTTCCATTACTAGATTTTTCTGTCCTTAGTGTTGCTAGACCTTACAAACTTTATAGACCGAGGACAGGGGCTAAAGCTTGCCTCATGTAAAGCACCCTGTATGTGGGATGGCAGGTGATTGGAGTGAGTCCATCCAAACTTCAACTTTCCCTTGAGATTGGGAATTTGTGTTGTTTTAATAAGGGGGATCTTTGCAAAATTGGAAGGAAGAAGAGAGTGTTAATATTAATACTGGGGGATTGGATATGCATGTACTATTAGTGAGAGAGGTTGGAAGAGGGAAGTTGAATAAAGGGAGGATGAGATTGTGATTAAACATATGTTGGTTTATAGCAGGATAGAGGAAGTAACTTGGGGGGGTTGTTATGTTGGGAATTAGTTTGTCATGGGAGTGTTAAAGTAATTGGCAAAGCACTTAGGCTGGTGATCTGGGAGTTGAAATTTTATTGTTGAATCAATTGAGCAAATGTGGGTGGAGTTTTTTTTTTTTTTTTGTGATGTTGGATTATTGATACCAAGTTTTCTGAGTTATCTTTTTAACATGGGAAGTTAGTTTTTTGTTACATTATCTGGTTTGTTACAGATTTTTTAAGTGCTTGTTTTTTACAGACCTTTAAATATATATATAAGAAAAGGGGAAAAAAGAGCCAAAGATGTTGTAGGGTCCATCATTTAGTGTACATCATACTGACATCCTGGGAAAGGGAGGAGTTCAGCCATTGCCCAAAAGGTTTGGAAGTCTGTTTCAAAGAGCAAACACTCACCTGTGACTTTTTCCCAAGAATAACAATTAGCATTGATCTCCATACTCATGGAACCACTGTTATGGTGTGTGTACTTACACAACTGTATTGTATATCTTTTATGTTCCCTACCATCTGATACTGTCGTGCTTCATCCCTCATCAGTCACCCATTGTGTAACTCATTTCTCATTTAATTTCTTACATGTTGGTGTGAGAGCAGACTGATGGGTTCCTGTAGGTTTCTGGGTGTCATTAGGAATTTTTTTGTAATAACTTCTCTGCTTTGTCTGTCCTGCTTCATACAGGTTATCAGCCTGCAGTATTGACTTAGTATAGAGCCATCTTGTGCTTCCATATGTATATCCATGTGGCCACTTTTCCCCAAGTGTCCCCTACTTTCTTGTTTGCTGCAACTCCACTGGCCTTCGCTAGGACTGACAGGTGTCGCAGATTCCTGGACCCTGAAAACATGCCTTTGGCCACTTGAGCTTTTTGTTGCCAGCTGCTTCTTCAGAACTCAAATCGTTAGTTGAACTCACGTTGTCTTACTACAGGTGGGAACTGAGCACCAGTACATCATCATGTTTGTCAGGAAGTCATTCGTACAGTATTTCATTATTTAAACAAATAATTGCTTTCCTTCTGTACACCAGTGGAAGAAAAAGAGCATGAGAATTTGTGGGTTTACCTGGATAATAACATTTAACAGAGTGTCATAAAGAGAAGTCAAAAGTGCAGAAAGCATAAACCGTGAAATAGACAAGATATAACCTTTGCCAGTTAAATCAGACATGGTTAATTACAAGTTGTAAGAAGTTGCTACTCTGGTATTCAAATTTGCTGTTTATATTTCTGCATTATTAAATGTTTTTATAAGCTTCTGAAACACTCTGCTGTTTCCTCTATTAAACTTCAAGACAGCAATTTTTGAAACTGCAACAAAGAAAGTGAAGATTGCCTTACAGGAAGCTGTGTCTGTTAATTCATTTTAGGTACAAACACGGAATGTCCGCTGCCTGCCTGATGTACTGGCAATTAATTGTGAGGTTAATAGTATTAAGAAAGCAGAATTCTGGAAAGCACAGGCAGAGGTAAGTGTCATACTCTAAGAAAGTATTAGAAATGCCAAGCATTCTGTCTTCAAAAGGTGTTAGTCTTGGAGAAGCTCCTGCTGCTAATATATTTTTAATACCATATGATGCTTACATTTATCTTAATGCAAGATGGTATCAACTGATAGAGAATTATTTTCTGAAATTTATGGCAGATTATATGAAATGTGGTCATTGACCCCAGGAAAATACAAACAACTGGCTTTAAACTTCACTGAGCAACATGCATGGTCCATCACCAACTACTAAACTGTTGGCTTAATGGATTCTGTGTACAAGCGTGTAAGAGAGTCAGCCTGCAAAGAGAGGATTTTCCTTAGGTTATCATGCCAGGCTAGATATTTACATCTTAGCTGGTGTCCACTGTCTTATTTTGTACTTCTCTTAGGCTTATATAGGCCCTAGGGCCAATAGCCTAGTACCTACCTATCTACCTATGAACTTCGTACCTACCTATGAACTTCTGAATGTGTCATTTATTGTTGTTGGCCGTAGATGATAAGAATATTATTTTTATTCTGTTCTTGCTGTATTTTAAACTAAAAAGAAAAAGTGCATGTTGTAATATTTTAAGGGTACAAGTAATTGTGAAGAAATTTAAAGAAGTAGTAATCTATTAATCCAGTATTCTTTTTTGTATTATTACTGGTTGTGTGTGTCAAGCAGGAATCTGGTTTGGGGATCTGTGTGGTACGTTCATGTGTATACTAAAAAGATTTAATCACCCAAATGTCGACATCCCTAATGTTACTACAAAAAAATGAAGAAAAAAAAAGTCGACAGCAAACTGAGCATGCTGAAAGACATAACCTTGGAACATGCAACTAAAAAAATGTTTTTTTTCAGGGGGCAAGCCCCCCACTGCCCCTCATCCCCTTGCTAATTATATATTCCAACTCTGAGATTGTACAGTACTGGGGAAAGGGCATATTCTTAGGCCACAGTAATATAGCAGTTTTGCACAAATGCCGATCAGCTGTTTTGTCAACCAGAATGTGTCAACAAAGCACCTGCTTGGCTGTACAGAATGATGTATTTAAGCTCTCCATATATGTGTGTGTGTGTGTGTGTGTGTGTGTGTGTGTGTGTGTGTGTGTGTGTGTGTGTGTGTATATACATACATATATATATATATATATATATATATGTATATATGTGTGTGTGTGTGTAATCACTTAATTGTATATTGAAGACAAGTGACAAAAACTGCTCAATCAAAAAACAATCGAAAATAAAAACGAGAAGTATTTTTTTTGTTTGGAGGCAAGCCGCATTGCACACCCTGCTTATTACATATATCATCTCCAAGATCACTCTACAATCGGAAAGGGGCAGACTCCCTGCTATCCATGGTTCATGATCTTGCACCGAAAAAAAACCAACAATATTTGATCAGCTGATTTTTGCTGCGATTTGCCACCACCTCAGTGACACCCATATGTATGTATGTGTGTGTGTGTGTGTGTGTGTATGTAGATATATATATATATATATATATATATATATATATATATATATATATAAAATATATGGTAACACCTCAGTAGGTCAACACGCCAGAATATCATCCACAAAAGGTTGAAGGTTGTGCAAGATCGACAGCCCCCTCATTGTTTTTTTGCTGTTTGCATGTGGCAAGGATTTTACTTTTGCATATGTAGTTCAATGTCAGCATTTCTGATGTTGACCTTTTGTGGTCGACTTTCTTGCTGTTGACACTGTGGTGTGTTGACCTAGTTAGGTTGAGATATATATATATATATATATATATATATATATATATATATATATATATATATATATATATGTAGTTTAAAAAAGTGTGTGTGTGTGTGTGTGTGTGTGTATATATATATATATATATATATATATATATATATATATACATAAACACACGTGTGTGTATGAACAGTCTAAAGGTTCCATGGTCCGAGGGAAGGATTTTTCATTTAAGAACAGTATCCATTTTAGCCAGGTAGAACTTACAGAAAATCATCCTAGCCCTCAAGGCCTTAGGACTGAAGCTTTGGTTGGGGCCCCACATAGTCTTGTCGTGATAATTTGTCAGTCATAAGCAATCTAAATATTTAAGAGGATAAGTAGTTGCATCATTTATGCTGAAAGATGATGTGTTTCTGGAAATGAGTGGCAAGCAGAGACATCAGTCTTCATATTTCATATTCCAAGGGAACTGAATATGCTGGTGGGTTTCCTGCATCTCCCATCCACTACTGTTTAGGAACTGGCAGTTGAGAAGGTTTATTTGGTTAAGAATCTTAAGGAAGTGGGTAATTACTGAGAGCATTCTTTTTACCAATTAGGAGAAAGTTGTGCTTTCTGTTCTGTAAGCATGTATTACTGTTTTGTTCAGTTTCTGTTCACTCTGTCTTGGCTTCCAAAATATCTAGCATTATTTTGGCATTTTGTTTTTGTAAGGGAGACCAGTTGGCGTAACTATTAAGGTCTTCACCTCCCACGCACAAGGTACAAGGTTCGATCCTGACCATCAACCAATGCCTGTTTGAAGTTTGCATGTTCTCACTGTGTCTCTGTGAGGTTCCTCCCAGTTTCGAAAAAAACATGCTTAGTGCTTCAGCCTCAAACTCTCCAATGAATGGGGCTGCAGGCAGCAGCACAGACTCTACAAGATGCCCTACAGGGGGCCATGGCAGGGCTAGCCACCCAAGGGTGTAAAATGCGGCTGTAGTTGATTTGGTCCTGTTGACTAATGTTGCCAAATGGGTGAGGACCCGGCTTATTCTGACCTTTGCTAGGGACTCATGCCTATTGGCTAGTGCAGCCCTGGGTGAATAAGTTACTGGCTGGCCGCTGTCTAGTTGCCCAGCCTGGGTTATCTAGGATAGCTCTGTTGAACGAAAACTGGAAGTAAAACCAATCAACCTGCTAAACATGAACTGAGAGAATTGCTACATTTAGTGTAGGTTCAGTGACAGGACGCAGCTTGGAACTCGATGACATGATGATATAGAAAAGGCTGGACATCCTGTGTATCCAAGAGACAAGATTGAAGGGCAGTGTAGAGAAGCCACTTGGCTTGGGATCCAGAGTTTGCTACTCAGGAGGGGGACAGGCTAGAAATGGTGTGGGAATTGTGGTGAGAGAGAGGCTTTAGAAGGCAGTGAGGAGTATCATCAGAATTAGAGACAGACCTATGGCAATCAGACTCCAGTGTAATGATAGGGCAGTATTCATTATCTCAGCCTGTGCCCCACAGCAGGGTTGTGATAGTGAGGACAACAGTGTATTCATATAGCAGTTGCAGGACCTACCAGGTAAAGCAAGACAGCATGAATGCACAAATCGGGATAGACAGAACAGGATATGAGTACTGCCTGGGTCCACATGGGTGGGCAACAGAGTAAAGAAGGAGATGCCATTTTAGACTTCTGTCTGGCAAATGGCTTGATAGTAGCCAACACATGGTTCAGAAAGAGAGACTGTCAAAAGATCACATACAAGAGTGGCCAGCATGCAACTTAGGTAGACTTCCTCCTAGTAAGGAAAAGGTACTGAGGTAGAATTAAAGAGAAACAGTCGGCCCACAGCATAAACCACTAGTTGCCACAATCAGCTGCAAGCAGTGGTAACAGAAGGCTCTCAGGTCAACAGAAACCGGCTGAAGACCTGGAAGTTGACTGGAGAGAAAGTACAACAGTTCAAGGAATTACTTGGGGCTGTAGCACCCCAAGACGAGGAGGAGAAGAATTGCAGTGGCTCAAAATGGCAAGTTTGAGGACTACAGAACAGATATGTGGCCAAGTCAGGTATGGAAATAAGGTACATAAGAAAAGCTGGCAGTGGAATGCAGAAGTCCAGGAAGTCATCAAAAGAAAAAAGGAATGCAGGAAAAAGTGTGAGATGGAAAAGACTGACCAGGGTAGGAATTAATACTGGTTGACTAACAGAAAAGCTAAGAAAAGAGTTGTAATAGCAAATAGAGAATCAGAGTCTCTACCAATTTCTGGAAAGTGACTCAGTAGGTGGCACAAAGAAACTATTTCAGGTTGCAAGGCAAAGACCAAAAGATAAAGAAGATAGTCAGACACCCTTCATAAGGGATACCAGCAACCACCTGCTCACCAATCCACGGGACATCAATGGCAGATGAAAGGAGTATTTCCAGCAGCTTCTGAATGAAGAAAAGGCCACAGAAGCTGTACTGCCTCAGAAAAGGACTATGAATAGAGAAGAAGAGGAGCCCACCCTAGAAGAAGAAAGAATAGCACTAAGGAAAATGACGTCAGAGAAAGCAGTAGGCTCAGATGAGGTCACAGCAAATTTGATAAAGATGCTGGCTGGGATAGGGGAGAAATGACTCCTGAGGGTATTTCTAGCAGTGTGGAGAGAAAGGCATATCCCAAATGACTGGAGAATAAGCATACTCATGCCACTGTACAAGAACAAAGGGGACATCCACAACTAAGGAAAATGACGTCAGAGAAAGCAGTAGGCTCAGATGAGGTCACAGCATATTTGATAAAGATGCTGGCTGGGATAGGGGAGAAATGACTCCTGAGGGTATTTCTAGCAGTGTGGAGAGAAAGGCATATCCCAAATGACTGGAGAATAAGCATACTCATGCCACTGTACAAGAACAAAGGGGACATCCACAACTGTGGGCAATGCAGAGGCATCAAACTCCTATCACATTGCATGAAAGTTCTGGAGAAGGTGATTGATAAACGGATAAGCAGAGTCATAGAATGTAAGTTGGGAAATGAGCAGTTCAGATTCAGATGAGGATGGAGCACAACTGATCTGATGTTTGCAGTGAGACAGTTGAGAAGAAGCTAGAAACGAGGAAAGAGTCCAACTGGGCATTCCTAGACTTGGAGAAAACATATGACAAGGTCCCAAGAAAGCTGATCTGGGCAGTTCTGCGGTGGTTCGACGTCCCTGATACATTGATAGAATTAGTGCAGGCTATGTACAAGGACCCATTGACTCAACTACGACCAGTGTTCGGCCTCACATAGGGGTTCCCAGTGGGAGTAGGTGTACACCAGGGTTCATCTCTGCGCCCACTGTTGTTCATACTGGTGATGAACTACATTAGCAAACAGGTTGGAGGGGACAGATCCACAAAGTTGCTGTATGCAGATAATGTGACATTACAGGCAAACTCTGAGCAAGAACTTTAGCAAAGGATAGGGGAGTGGAATGCAAAACTGAAGGTACATGGGAAGAAACTAAGCACATACAAAACAGTGGCAGCAAATTAGGGGAAATCAGAAGAAGCTGGGAATTGAGATAGAAGGGAAGATAATGGAACAGCTAAATAGCTTCACGTCTGAATGAAGAGGTCAGAGGTAGAATCAGAGGGGCTTCAGCCAGCTGGCATAGAGTCTCAGGTATAGTATATGACAAGAATGCCTAAGAAGCTGAAAAGTAAGGTGTACAAGACAGTGATGCGATTGGTACTACTGAATGGTGCAGAAACCTGAGCAGTAAAGGCAGAGCAGATGAATAAGCTAGAGATGATGGAAAGTAAGTGCCTGAGAAGGGTAGTAGGATGCACACTGTGGGACAGAGGAAGAAATGAGGACATAAGAGCAGATGGCAATGTAGCTCCTGTTGCAGAAAAGATCAAAGAGAACAGATAACAGTGGTTTGGACATGTGCAGAAAAGCAGAAGACAGTCTGGTGAAGACGATTTGGGACAGACAGGAAGAAGGTAAGAGGAAACAATGATGTCCAGCAAAGAAGTGGATGGATTGTGTGAAAGAAGATCTGCGACAGTCAGGCATGCGTTTCCAAGAAGGCAAGAGTATGGCATTGAATAGAGAGAGATGGCGACCGTTAACATGATACCCCAACTCCATGTATAAATTTGGGAAGAAAAGGAGGGCTAATGATGATTTCACATTTTGTTGGCTAATGCAAGAGAATGAATACGGGAAGGCTAGTTATATCTTCATTTAAAGACTTCCCACATCAGAAAGATGTGTGATCCACTGTATTGTTGTTGCTCAGAAATTGCATTGAGATATCTGTGTGTGTGTGTGTGTGTGTGTGTGTGTGTGTGTTTGCTGTGAGATGGTGTCTCATCCAGAACTGGTTTCTGCCATTTGTCTGTTGCTTGAGCTCCAGCCCCCAACAACCATGACTGGATAAAATGAGTACTGAAAACAGATAGAAGGATGGTAATCAGGGAGATCACTTATTCACACTTTTACAGGGCCAAGGTCAGTAAAAAAAAAAAAAAAAAAAAAAAAAAAAAAAAGAAAAAGTCTTAAAGCTATGTACAGGCAGCAAAATTGGTATTTTTAAGTAAGTATTAGTCAACAATGGCATTCTTGCCAGACGCAGTTAAAAAATAAATAAATAAAAGGATAAAGTCATAGTACTTCTTTTATTCGGATGCTTGGAAATGCAAAACCCTTCTGCCAAATTTCTTGTGTCCTTGGTGTAGTTTTGACAGGATTTAACTTAAAAAAATCACATCAGCATGGGCCATTTTGTGATATAACAAAATAAAAGGAAAAAAGCATAACTTATGCTTTACCATTAGTATTCTAAAAAGCTTTAGGATGTGGATAAAGCATGTTATTCTTTTCAGTTTTGGAATGTGGTTGTCCTTTTAAAAAGAAATGACAACTTTTTGTGCTGATGTGTATTTTTTCATGCGAAGATATTCAGCTGTAAAGAATGAAACAGCCAATTAAATGTTGGTTGTACTAAGTTATTTAATTAAATGAAACAGATTATTTTTTATTTAATTTCTTATGCAAAATCTGCAAACAGATCTGAATTGTGTAGACTACCAGTCAAATTAAACTGAGAAGTACACATAAACACAAGTAAGCATACACTAGTGTATCTATCATTCATATACAGCTAACACTAGTGTGGTTTGGAGATACTACAGGAATTTTGTGGTTCATTTTTCAACTGGTCTTGTGTTAATATATCACAAAATTTCTTAGTTTCTAATAATGTCATAGCAAATTTCCCTAACTGGGGATGAAAACACTGACAGTATTCAAAAGATAGAATTGCTAGAATGATTATTCATAATTTTCAGAATGACCATAGTGTAAGGCACTGCTCATCCAGGAAACTGATTCATATCATTATGTTGTGATTTTGGATAGTGTCTCTGATGTGTTTTCCTATTTTAAGATGGTGTGTTGCTGAAAATGTTACCCTTTGAGCCAATCTTCAGTATAATCTTGTTGCTTTTTTATTTTTACTACAGTATGCTTGCAAAAAAGCAGTGAAGAAAGAAGATACAGAGATGCCAAAACCCAGAGAAAATAATCCTTCAGAATGGTAGTGTATTAAATGTCTGACTGCTAAAGAAAAAAAAAATTATAAAATGTAGTTTCCGATGCCTTACACTTTAAAGCAACATTTGATATGGAAGTGTTTGCTGTGAAATTTAATATACAGATATATTTTCTAAGCTGGAGTGGTTAGAGGTTTTGTCGATGATATCTTGAGATGCCACCAAACAAAACAATGTGTTTTAATGTATGGTAAGTAAATCATAAGACAGCTGAAATGGGAGTACTTGCCAGTAACATAAGTAGACCTTGACAGCCATTAGTAGCCGTTGTGGAAGTAGTGGACACATGCATTACTGATCTTTAGTGTGTCCTTTTGCCAAAGTAAATTTGAGTATTACATCAAGGCTAACTGTACTCCTAGCAACATTAAATGCTTGAATTCAGTAGCACTGTAATGGTACATCAGGATGGTTGAAATAATGTGACAGAGACCAATTACTTAAAACTTAAAACAGCATGTTTCTTAGACTGCACTACCATATAGAATGGCAAACCACATAATGTGCTTTTTAACAGGTACATTAGATTAAGGTATTAGTTTCTTAAAATGTGTGCACTTGTATATTGCAACCCTTTTTTCTAGATAAGATTACTGCTTATTTTTTACCACACTTTCTTGAGGGGAGGATTACGGACTTACTAGTGAGGTGATCTATCGCTGACTTTGCCCCCCCCCCACGTCCTATCCCTGCGCCCCCACAGCCACCACTTGTTGGAGTATACTCTAGATGTGTCCCTTTGCTTTGTGTACCTTGCCTCTCCAGATGGGGATGGCCTGTCATCTCTGAGGGCTGTGTATGTCTTCTGAGCAGGGAGAAGAGCAAATGTGATAATCTCACATTCGACCATTGTGTAGCGGCAGTGGTCAGAAAAGCCTTTTACTTGGTTCATTTCATAAGTAAAGGGATTGCATCCAGAAAAAAGGAGGTTATTACCTGTCTGTACACCTCCCTCATTAGGCCTGTAATTGAGTATAACGTCCCATTTGGTATGTACCTCTCCTAACACCTGCACCAACTGGAAAGGCCACATAAATACCTCACAAAGAGAATCCATGGTCTCCAACACCTGTCCTATGTGGACAGGCTTAAATCACTGTCACTCTACTTGGTATTGTACAGATTTCTCAGAGGTGATCTGTGTCTTGCCTACAAGGCAATATCAGACCCTGCCCTAGTAGAGATGCTCCATGTCCATATGTCTAACTCCATTACCCGCTCAAAAGGCCTAAATCTAATATGAGACATCAACAAAACCTGCTGGAGAGACAATTTTGTCTCCCAGAGGCTGCCCAGTCTCTGGAACAGACGTCCCATACATGTCAAACAGAGTAACTCACTGACCGTCTTCAAGCCCAACCTTGATGAGTGGATGGGAAATCACAAATTTGTCCCAGGGGTTCCACCTTTGTCCCTCATTGACAGGGGCGACAAGTGCTGGCTGAGGTTTCTTTTTTGGGGATAACTTCTTGGCTAGGCTTGTAAGGGCCCCAGGGCCATTAGCCTAGTAACCTCCGATGATCCTCTGTGGAGCAGAGGCCATCCATCTGTAGTAAAGTGCTGAGTTGTTGGTTCGTTTGGGAGCCATGGCATATTCTCTTACATGCCAAGAATGCCTTTGTGTGGAGGATGTTCACAAAAGGATGTGCCCCGCCTCTGTACAGATGTGTGCATCTCTCAGATGTCCTATCCCCACAGTTTAAGAATATGGACAATCCCCATCATAGATCCCAGTCTCTTGTTGGAATTGTGATGACCAGGATGTACACTGACACTTTCTCCCTCCCATCTCCACAGTGAGAGGTGATCAGGCGCCTGCTTTTTGTTCCTTAACCAGATCCTCCAGCGTCTGAGCTGCTAATATAAATAAGGTCAGCTGGGATGCTGACAGGGCTTTATTCCACTTAGCTACAATGGTGGATAATGAGTTAGTACATTTGAAATACATATATGAATATTGTAGATAATCTATAGAAAAAACTGTAACTCAAGCTCTGTCTTTCCCAGGACCAAATATTGAAGAATTTAATTAGCAAAAACTGTCTGAAATCTACTTTGAACTATTTTTCTGCAGGAGAAAAACACCTTCTAATTTAAATATACTTAGAGATTCCACAATACTTCGGAAAAGTGAAAAAAAAAATACTCTGGCATTGTTTAATCTTCATTCTCTCAGCACTCTGCTACTGTAGTCCCATTTAATACACATTATTCAGTCACTTGGATTTGAATAGCATGTATTTGAACAATCTTCCCTTCGACAACATTAGAATTAACTATATATAGATATGCACACACACATATGTGTATATATGCAGTATATGTACTGTACATATATGCTGCATATATATATATATATATATATATATATATATATATATACATATATATATATACATACACACACACACACACACACACATACATATGTATATTTGTACAGTATATATGTGTCTATCACTGTATCCTTAATGAATGTCAGTGTATGCTAAAAAAAGACGTCTTGCGAAATCTGTTTTCTTTTTTCTTCTTCCTTTTTTTTCTTGTAATTCATTCACTGTTTCAGGCGCAGAGCTGAAATGGCTTATTACAATATTAGCAATACTTTTAGGACTTCCAAGACAGCTGCACACTGATCAGCAGGTTGATTAGAGCTCCCCAGTGTGAAAAAAATCTACTAAAGCTATCAGACGGGATGACATTCAGTTACTGACTTGTAATTACATTGCCTGGATGCCAGCAAAGAAGAAATTTGATGAATGTAATACAAAATCAACCTGAAAAGGAGAAGAGAAAACTCTGCCGGGAAGAATCTTGCAGCTGACTAGCAAAAATCAGTTAAATTTCAGCTTTGGTACAGGAGATTGCATCTTGTAATTTAGAGGAAAACTAAATCAGATGCTATCAGGGGTGTTTAAAATAACTGAAACATTGAAGAAATGTTTGCAGTCAGATAACAAAAGGCTGGAGAAATAGAAGACCTTTAACTTGCTATTCAGATGAGCTGATAGAACTGCAAAAATCAGAGGCTAAAATAAAGAAAAGGCTGTCTGAGTGTGAAGTTTCTCAAGAAGAGCTATATCAAAAAATAGTAGTTAGAAGACAGAGCGTATATAAAAAAAATGAGATTTCCTTTTGTGCCAGAGAAACTAGAAGGAATAGACTATTAATTTTATGAAAGTGCAAACAACCAAGTGGAGTGGTGTTGTACAGCAGGATTTGTTAATTGAAAGGGCACACCTAGTGTTTGCAGCAAACATGGCTATGAGAAAGCAGCTACGACCTATATTAGTAAAGATGCAGTCATGCCACTTAGAACTTTTTCTATTCTTTCCAGCCTTTTGTCATTTGACATTTTGTGTCCCTCCAGTATATGATGGATTTTTAAATACCTATGAATACATTTGATTTCCTTTTTCTGATGAATTACTGGAAGGCAGAAATTTGAACTGTTTTTTACATGACATCTGGATGGTTCTCACTGGCTAGAGCTTTTGTTCTCCTTTTCTGGTTGATTTTCACTTAAACCAAATTTCTCTGATGTTTTTCGTGTTTCACTGTTGCAGTCATTACATTTGGGTTATCTGCTTGCAGGTAGCCCTCAGTCAGCCTGATTAATAAAGTCTTGGGTCCTGCATCGGTTGCTGTCCCTTCTTCCATGATGTCAGGTCACCAGGGGTATAAAACATGGAGCCGACGCCATTTCATCAGTCTTTCTTGCTGTGCAGTGTCCAAAGCAGAAGCAGTTCACAAGTGCTAGTCGGCCAACTCCTGAAATTTTCGTTTTCGAGTTTCAGAACCGAAGTCTTCAACTAAAGCTAAGTACCCCATTGGGGAAACTTTTTCTTGCTCCTTACCGATGTCAGTAAAAGTTAATGATTGCATTACTTGTGGAAAGCAAATACCTCGTAAAGATTTTCATTTGTACTGTATTCCTTTCCTAGGCCCTGACCATGACTTACCTTGCTGTCGGTTTTGTGCTTTATTTAATCAGCGCACTATCCATCGTCGGTATATTTACACCTCTAAATATTTCGGTTCTCAGTTTAATTATCCAGAAATGTCATCGGTTATCCATCCCACTACCGGGATTCCGAAAAAACACAAGGATAAAGACAGAGACAGGCTGCTGAGGTCCAAAACTGTCGACAATGCTTCTCCTAAGCCAGTCGCCAATTCGCAGGTACTCAGTGAGGTGCTTTCACAGCATCTGATACCCACTACTTCTGATTCGTAGGACTGTACTGAGATCCATTCGGAGTCTGGTATGCTGCAAGATGCTTCAGCTATGGATGTCTCTACCTTGGATGGGTCCAGAGCCGCTGTGCAGGCACCGGCTTCTGAGGATGCATTCAGGCCTACGGACTTGCATATTAAACTGACGCCTCCTTCTTCACTTAGGCCTAAATCTCAAACCATGCCTAAAAATCCAACGCTCAGGCCTTTATGCCTAAAAAACAAATAATAAGAATGGCTGAAGATCTAATTACTCTAATAAGAGGTAGCCAACCCCCCCCCCCCTTCTAAGAGGCCTAGGACTGAAGTTGTTTCTGAATCTTCTGACCAGGATTCTGTTTTTTCTGATTCTTCTGATGATCTGGATTTGCCCTTAACTACTTATTAGGATTTTGATGTAGAGGACTCCATTCCCTCTGCTTCTCCTCCAGAGGGTGTTTCTTTTGGTGAACACTTACATATTCTAAGGGAGCATTTCCACTGGGAAAGCGTGGAATTTTCTGATTCAAAAAAGAGGCTCAGGGATTTCTTACTCCTGCCTCAGCAATAGGCCTTTAGCTATTCCACATGTACTAGACATTGTTGATGATGCTTTTTCGGAACCTAGTTTAGCCCCTGATTCCTTGCCTCCTGCTCCCAGAAAACCTGACAGGTACTACAGGGTTCCTGATTCACACAAGTTCCTTTTTAAAAATCCTAAGGCGGATCCAGTGACTATTTCTTAGGGGCCCAAGGGCATTAAGGCTTCTACTGCTAAAAATCGTACCCCTTCTGATAGAGACTCCAGGGCGCTGGATAGATGGGGTAAGAAGGTTTACACTTCTGCAACCATGGCCATTAGGACTTTAATCTGCCAGTTTCATATGTTAAAGTATCAGCAACATGTTATTGGATTGCTTAGACAGAAAATGATGTTGATTCCTGATTCTGTGGAAAATAAAGAATTACAGGATTTAATGCATTCTGCTGAAGAGGTTGGAAAACATACTTTGCAATCTAGTTTTGATTCATTACAGGCCTCTTGCAGGGCTTCTGTTACTGGGTCTGCGCTCAGAAGGCATGCTTGGCTTTAGGAGCAATCTTTACCTGATCATGTTAAAGCTAAATTGTCGGATGCTCCCTTAAATCAGGACCTCCTGTTTGGCAAAAAGACTGAGGAAGTTCTTAAAAAGATGGAAGATAAAGCTAAATCTATGCAAACTGTTACACTATTTCTTACAGGTTCAGCCTCTTAGATTTAGTAGGCACTGGCCCTTTAAAAATTGGTCCTTTCCAGCTCCTTTCATGTTTTCTCAAGCCAAACCCAGACACAGCAGAAACCCTAAGTTTCAGTCCCAGGGGACACACAGGACTAAGCAGTGGGGGGCCTCCACTTCCAAATCTGGGAGTAATAAGATTCCCCCCTATGGTAAACTGTCTCAATGACTTCCTTTTAAAATTTCCAAGCACTTCTCAACTGACTGCCCCTTTGGGGGGAAAGATTGCTCTTCATGCAAAGAACTGGGTGCTCATTACCCAGGACAAATGGGTTTTAAATATAGTGTCCCAAGGATACAGATTTCACTTTCACACGTTGCCAACACCAAATGGGTGGCTGTAACTACCCCCAAATCAGTGGGCAGAGGCCCAGAAACAAGTACTTTCTCTCTTAAGCATGTGGGCTATTCATTTGGTACCAGAAGAGGAAAAGGGACAAGGTTTCTACTCAAGACTTTTCTTGGTACCCAGAAAAGACAATTAATGGCTTCCTATCCTGAAACCTGTCTACTCTAAACACCTTTTTGGAGATTCCAAAATTCAAGATGCTGGCTCTTCACCAGTTGCTTCCTATGCTAGGCAAAGACTCCTGGTCGGCAACACTAGATTTAAAAGAAGCATACCTGCACATCCCAATCAGGGAATCATGCAGAAGATACCTTCACTTCAAAGCAGGTTACACACACTATCAGTTCTCTGCACTGCCCTTTGGCTTATCTACTGCGCCCAGGGTATTCACAAAGTGCCTAGCTCCAGTTATTGCATTTTGCAGGCAAAGAAATATTCAAATATACCCATACCTGGACGATTGTCAAATTCAGGCAGAAAGCCAGGACATACTTTTGAATCATCTGGCCTTTGTACAAAGGGTTCTAACCTGTCTGGGGTACACCATAAACGAAAAGAAATCTCACCTGGTACCCTGTCAACAAATTATATTCCTGGGAGCAAGATTGAATACAACTTCCCAGATGGCTTACCTCACACCAGAGAAACAAATTCATTTGGCAACCTACTTCAAACAAGTGGCCACAAAAACCCTGCTATCTGCAAGACAAATACTGCAAGCCTTGGGGTTCATGGCCTCCTGCATTCTTCTAATTCCATATGCAAGGCTGCATATGAGGAAACTACAGTGGTATCTAAAAAGCCTATGGTGTCAACATTCTCAGGATCTAGAAGCAATTATTCCTATCATACCTTGCCTAAGCCTAGAGTTCCTTTGGTGGGCAGAGGCCTGCCACCAAAACAAGGGACTACCTTTCACACCACCCCCTGCCGCCCAAACCCTAACAACAGATGCATCAGACTATGCATGGGGGGGCTCACCTGGTAGGGAAGTGCATTCAGGGCAAATGGAACCCAAGTCAAATGCACCTGCATATCAATCAAAAAAGAAATGTTAGCTGTACAGAATGCTGTGACAACCTTCCAGGACAACTAATGGTAAAGACGGACAACACCACTGTTATGTGGTACATAAACAAGCAGGGGGGTACACATTCTTACCCCCTCTGCAGACTAGCCATGGCATTGTGGAACACAGCCTTGAGCTACCAAGTGCACCTTCAAGCTCAATTCCTGCCAGGAAAGTTAAGTACACTGGCAGACGGACTAAGCAGAAACCTCATGGATCCACACGAGTGGAAACTAGAACCAAGGATTTTCAGCATGTTGATAAGCAAATGGGGGAGCCCAGATATAGACCTATTTGCCTCTCCCCAAAACTACCAACTAGACAAATTTTGCAAAAGGGCTCCCCACAAACAAGTCTGGAAGGTGGTTGCTCTGCCCTTCAGCTGGAAAACCTATCAGTCTATGCCTTCCCTCCTCTGCCTCTGCTCTCCAAAGTACTACTAAAAATCAAACAGGACAAACCAAGGGTGATTTTTGATTGCTCCAGACTGGCCACGCCAACACTGGTACCCCCTCCTGCGCAGTGTGTCACGGTTATCCCAATGGCACCTGCCTCAGACTCCTTCCCTCTTGTCCCAAATTTTGCACCCTCAACTTCTAACACTGAACCTTGCAGCCTGGCTAATTACCTAATCTCTCCTTTACCATCCCTCAGTAAACCTGTGATTGATATCATTTTAGAGGCAAGGCAGCGTAGTACTAGAAAATCTTATGCTGAAAAATGGAAAAGACTCTGTGCCTGGAACCAATCTCAAGGGATGAGCACAGCAGTGCCCGATTTATCTCAGATTTTACAATACTTAACTGAGATGCTTCACAAGGGCCTGTCTTTTTCCTCCATTAAAATCCATGCCTCAGCCATTTCAGCTCATTATAACACAGAACCTCCCCTCTTCTCTCATCCACTGCTCAAGCAGTTCCTCAGAGGGGCCAAACATTTGAGACCACCCAGGAGAGCTCCAACCCTAGCCTGGGACTTTTGTTTTGGAGAAACTCACTCTACCTCCTTTAGAGCCAGCTGCTACTGCAGACTTAAAATTTCTTTCTTGGAAAACAGCTTTCCTTTTAGCAATCACTTCAGCTAGAAGGGTATCTGAATTACAGGCCCTTATGGCAATGGAGCCTTTCATCATCTTTCATGCGGACAGGGTGTCCCTCAGAACCAATCCATCCTTCATGCCCAAGGTGGTATCCAGTGTGGCTCTTAATCAGTACATTTGTTTGCCAACCTTCTTTCCCAATCCACAGAACAAAGGGGAATGGATACTGCATTCCTTAGATGTGCACAGACAACTTAGATTCTACTTGGACAGGACTAAACCTGAACAACTGCTGCTGGCATTTGCTGCAGGGGCAGAGGGGAAGGCTATTTCAAAGCAAACCATTTCTGCTATAAGCACCATGGAAAACCTATCCCCCTGGGGATCAGACCTCACTCCACCAGGGCTGCATCTACCTCTACAGCCTTTCTCAGAGGCGTACCTACCAGGGACATCCTAGAAGCTGCTACCTGGAGTTCTGTACATACCTACACCAAGCATTATCATTTGCCAATTTTTTCTAAATCCAGAGCTAGCTTTGCCACTGCAGTCTTGCAGGGCCTTATAGCTGGTCCTAATGCTATTTAAATTCCTCCTCCCAACCATAGCTTTGGGAATCTACCCAAATGTAATGACTGCAACAGTGAAACACGAAGAACATAGTACAGTTGTGTAGATGTTCGAGTGTATTCACTGTTGCAGTCCTGGTTACCCTCTGTCCAGCCGCCTAGCTTCTTTTGGTTATGCCTCTACTTTCCTTTACTATGCTTAAAAGCATTTTGGTGCATTTGCTTTTTTGTTGGAGGTATATCATTGTACTTTTATATTTAATTGCTTCCCATTAGGGGGGCACCTGACATCTGGGGCAAGAAAAACTGATGTAATGGTGTCAGCTGCATGTTTTATACCCCTGACGACCTGACGTCATGGAAGAAGGGACAACAACCAACGCAGGACCCAAGACTTTGTTAATCAGGCCGACTGAGGGCTAACTGCAAGCAGATAACCCAAATGTAATGACTGCAACAGTGAATACACTTGAACACCTACATTTATGGTAAGTGTACACAACTGTACTTTTCTGGCATCCAGGCAGTGAAATTACTAGTCAGTAACTGAATTTTACCTAAATTGATTATTTTTACTGGATTTGTTAACAATGTCTCGGTGTTCATACTGGGAAAGTACTAATCAACCTGTTACTTAGGTTGCAGCCAGCCTCGCTTTTTTTTAAGCACCTGTAATAAGTTATCACTTAAGACATAGGCAAACATTTATTAACAGTAAAGAAAACAACCTATATTGACATTTTCCATGTACATACATTGTATAATCACATATTTTTTCTTTACTTCAACTGTCTTCAGCCCAGCATGAAATAAATTGCTGAATTCTTGCCGTCACTTAAATATCACCCCTCCTCCTTATGAACATTATTCTGCATGTATTGTTCCCACAATTTCCATTTATTTCTATGTAATTTGCTCTTTTCCTTTTCTCCCTTTTCTAAAGAACCCTCTTTTATTTTTTGTCTGTTTTGTAATATTCATTACTTCAAATACAGGTGGTTTTGACTTTGATTTCCATTTTCTAGTAATTGTATTTTAGCAGGCACCAGAATTAAGTTTAGTAAGGTGTTAGTACGCCTAGGCAGTTCAGATCCTGTATTTCAGCTTAGAAGAATAAATTCCTTAGTTATATCCATTTTGCTCACCCAATATTTCTGACATAGTACACTGTAGAGAATTTTTTCAATCTGCCAAGTCATCACACTCTCAAAACGTATGCTCCCAGTTACCTCTTTCTTACCATCACATGTCCAGCATTTTCTGTCTAGTTGAAGGAAAAGTCTTTGAAGTCTGATGGGGGTATAAATGGTCTATTCATACACTTCCAAGCAGAGATCCTAAACATTCTGGACTTTTTTGCATATTTGGGAGCCACACAAATGTCCTCACGTTGTCCTCATAAATTGCTTTTCCAGTCTTTCTTCCCATTTTTTTCTAACATTATCTGATTGATTGATTCTTATAGTTGTCTTGCAATACTTTATATGCCCTTTGCTATCATTTGCAAACGTGGTCTACCACAAACTTTGGAAATCTGTTTTTACGTCAAAGAACATATCTCACCTTATTTTATATTATAATGCTTTATCACAAAACACTTTACAAAACATATTAAACTCAAACAAGCACTTAGTAAACACAAGTTAAGGAAAAATAGCTTAAGAATGAAATAAATAAAATAAATAGTAGATTGTCAGGAAAAGTTATCTGGCACAGAGAACTAGGAATTCCACTAGTGAGTAATCTGTTAGATGTATAATGTACTACTAACATTTACCCTGTGTGTATAATGAGAGAGACAGCAATTCCTTATTAAGTAGTATAGGGTTTAATGTTTAAGCTAGTAAGTTTATATACAATGCCTGTATGTGGAATCATGTCAGATAATTAACAAGGTCAAGGTAAGCAGCATAAACAGACTTAACTCATCAGTGGCATCAGTCATGACATCAAAATATCATTTAGATTAAGTAAACAAAACTTACCCTTCACAAAATCATGCTGACTAGGACTGAATGTTTGTAAGTAACAGTTTCCTCACAGATGATGATAACCACGAGCTGTTCCATGATTTTAAAGTTAATATTAATGGCAATAATTTCCAGAGTCAGTTACAGCACTGACCTTATGTCCAACAGTGGAACGTTGCTTAAAAAAGGCACACTCTGGGCAGAAAAGGTTTGAGCCTGTATGTGGAAGCCCAAGAAGAGTGGTGAAGGTCATCATTAGCAAAAACATGCTAGCATTTTAGCCATCTCTTCCTCTGATGGCTCACATTGGATCCCCCTGGAACGTCATCACTGTTCTCCTGAGCTCAGGTACATATCCATTGGAGGCACCAAGTTTAAAAGCTTAAGTAGGGGTTCAGCAATAGCATACTTTGTGTTTACAACAAGGCAGCCTGATATATTTTCCAGGCTTGTGTGGGCTGTTATTTTTAGGTTTGTTTAAAGCTTTCAGGATCTTGTTCATGGTGGTAAGATGAGCAGTGTTAAATGATTCAAGGAAGGGGGCATTGTAGGGTGGGTGAGGGGAAACATTTCAGCTAAATTTCAACCATAATATTTGCTGTAGCTTGGTTATCAGAGTACATAGTGCTTTTCACCATTTTTGGTGCAGTACTGGGCATTATTTGTAATACTGCTAACATAGTTAAAGTATTGTTGAGTGCATGAGCCAATTTTAATTCAGTTCTGTTTGAAGAAATTCTTTCTTTGAACCATATTATTTTCTCTTCTTTTCCTGTTATGAAGTTCCTTTATTGAGAGTTCCACTGTAGAAGTATACATCTGAATTTCCCACAATACATGTACCTAATAGGTACTGACTTATCTGTATATTGGTTGAAATGGCTTTAAAAATCATGGGTAGAGGTTGTTGCTTTAGAGCTCTAGTAGTGGACAAAGCACTTTTAAAATTCGTAATGCCTTCAGGTAGGGATATAAGGTTCTCTTTATGGTAGTCTCCGGATGTGATTGAATTCCTGGGCAGTTTATTACCAATTTTGAGAGCAGAGGTGATATTCTGATGGTCAAATTTGTTCAAGGATGGGATAACTTTAATAGGTGTACAGGCAAAGACAGAATGCTTAAGACAAGTGTCTTAACTGCCTTGAACACATACATATACAGCTAAGCTGTCTCTCTTTGCATCCCCCCCAGAGTAGAGCACCTAGCATCATTCACCCCAACATAGGTGAGAACGAGCGTATACCCATAGTTTGGTTAAAGGAACCTAAGGGTTGTGATCACATCCTCCATTCTAGTGCCAAAGAAACAACTGATCTGCACAAGCTGGTGAGTGCAACATTAGTATGCATAACTATAGAATCACCTCTTACTCCTACATTACTATGTGTGGCTGCAATCTTGGGAGTTGGTATTGAAATAGGCATGAGGCCAGGGTTAACCACTTTAGTTGTGAGTGAAGGTGCATGTAAAGATTTGTTAGAATGAGTAGTATTATGTGACTGTTTTTGTTTCTTTCAGATGTGGGTTTAGTGGCTTAGGTAATGACTTTTTATTTTATTTTTATTTATTCCTTGTTGACCAGGTTAGTCCCGAAAGGCTAGTGAGCTTATTTCAGGGGGAGTCTCAAGGTGGCATTTTATATTATTACTACTATGAGGATAAGTTTGGTCAAAACATTGGGGAACTTCCCTTACCCTTTTTGATAGGTCCCATGGGATCTTATTCATCCACCTAAGCTACCACCAACTCAAGCAGCTGGGACATTGGTTTAATGTCTCATTCGAAGGACATCACACTCA
Organism: Protopterus annectens; assembly: GCF_019279795.1. Lineage (NCBI taxonomy): Eukaryota > Metazoa > Chordata > Ceratodontiformes > Protopteridae > Protopterus > Protopterus annectens. Next base: position 926,489,368 of record NC_056743.1, on the reverse strand, counting down.
AGAGTGCAGCCACCCCTTTATGCTGCACTGTGGTGTCAGCAAACCACTTGCCTAGTGTGGAAATAGAACTCGAAGCCTTCTGCACCAGTGGTGAGTGTGCCACATGTTGTACCCCTGACACTGACTTGTTGACAGCCTTAGCAAAAGTGGATTTGTTGTTAGGTGGCTGCGATGTAATGTTAAGCTTCTTACTGATATTTATAGTTTGTGTTAAACCCCAGATGTAACAAGTATTTATACTTCTCAGAAGTAGCATCAGTAAATGCTAAAAGTAAGTTAATTGTCCATAAGAATGAAACAGTTGCTACACTGCCTCAGAGTTCTGAAAGCAAGCAATCATGTATGCTGGCAACACATGGCGGAACAAAGCAAGCTGTGAGCACGTGTTGAGAGAGATTGTCATGCTGCCAGAGGTTAGTGATTACCAGCTGCAGCAAAGATTAAGTATAAGGAGCCTTCAACTCTCCTATAGTGATTTGAATGAACTAACTCATGAGATTCAGTTTTAACTTGAAGGATCTCAGCAGAACAGTGAGAAAAGTGGAAAAATGGTAGGCACTCCTATAATTTAACCTAAGAGTATGAAATTAGCTGTTGTGGTGCTGTACTTAATATGTATCTTATGCACTTCTGCTTTTCTGCAGGTCTAATCTAAGGTGAAATGAGGCCATTAAGCATCCATTTAGCGCAGCAGTAATCCAAAATGCTTACTGCACTGCAACCTCAACAGTGTAGAAAGTTGGCATAACTAAGATGTCCTTCATTTCACTGTTGCACTATTCATTTATTCATTACAGTAGGGATCCCCTGCCAAGGGTGGCCAGTCTGACCAGTATACCAAAGCCTTTAGGTTGCTTTAAGGGATGCCGTACATCACATGCATGCTTCTTGCATAGTGTACGGCATAAAGGTGACACCCGGACATACCATCCTCAGAACTTTGCCATCAGTCTGAACACCATCTTTTGATAGTCGGTCTGAACACCCGTTCCATTGCTGGTTCACCAAGCCAGTATAGATAAGTGCCCCATTGGGTGGTTTGTTGCCTTATCTTTCTTTTGCGATATTGTTGCTTGTGGAGTTTCATGTCACCCATGAATGGTAAATGCCAGAGTGGGAGACAGTTTCCCCATAAACACCATCAAGAACAGTGTCTGTTTTGTCTTGGCACTTCGTACAACCATACATCGGTTCTATTTGTCAGACCTTTGTTCCCAAAACTCTTTGTAGTAGGTTTTCTTCTTTAGCGCTTTATCTTGAGAATCAAAATTTTAAGCCTCTTGCCAAAGACATGATGGAGGGAACTTCCCACTCCAAAGAACAGCCATCTGGGAAGAAAAATGCCAAGAAACCTAGGTTGGACTCTTCTGGTGTTCACACTCTGCCGGATGTCCCTCCTGAGGTGAATGATAGCTCAGAGGTTCACCCAGCTTCATTGTTGGATTCTCCTGATGCGACTGGGTTAGAGGCTGGCGGGGATCCGACCTTAGACATGTCTGAGAAGGCACTACAGATATCCGCTTCAAATATTCAGGGGGGAATCATGGCTGATTATTTATGAAGGGTCTAGTGGTGTCCTCAAATTTTAGTTAGAGAAGAAGTCCCTACTACAATTGTTGAATGCCGTCTAGGGTCTGAGCCTTCCAAATTTTATAAGGCAGATGTCGCCTTAAAGGAAAAGCAGAACACTAAACATATTTCCTCAGCTCCCAAGGATCCTCAGAGTGCTTGTCAGCCCTTCACTCGAGTTTTTTAGTGCTTTGATGGCTTAAAAACCTCATCAGGGAATTTCTGTTCCAGCACCCAGCCCCCCATTGGTTGTCTTTTCCCCTTAAGAGACCCAGAGAACAGAATTAATCTGAAGAGGAGGCCGATTCAAATGAGGAATTCCTTGCTTACTCCTCCCAGATTCCCTCTTCTTTGGAGTATGGATTAGTGGAAGAGGAATGTACTAGTCCTGATATTCCCTTTTTGGGGACACTCACTAGGATGATGGAGTTCTTTAAATGGGATTGTGCTCAAGTTTCTGAGATGCAAAAAAGGTATTACAAACTGCTACAGATGGATTCTGCCAGACCTTCTGCATTCCATCCTATTTTGGCTGCTTTGTTGGATGCCTTTTCTAATGCCTCTAAGGCTCCAGATTCTCAGCCCCCTGCCCCAAGACACCTAATAGGTTCTGTAAGGTGCCTGAGGACTTGTAAGTTCTTGTACAGGTGTTCTTCTACTGACCCCTTGGTGGTGGCAGTAGCTTCTGACAAGCCTTCTCAATTGCTTCCTTCTCGTAAATTACTGCCTTCTGATAAGGATATGGAAAGGCTAGGCAAGAAGGTCTATACGTCTGCAACGTTGGCTTTTAGGGCTGTTAATTATCAGATTATATGTCCAGATATTTGTTGGCTGTGCTTTCCCAGGCCTGTCAGGTGATTTCTGACCTTCCAGACTCTGAAGGTAAACCTTTCCCTTATAGGGACATCCTTCCAGGTGGCTCCTTATTCCATCAAGTGTAGTTATGATGCAGCAAATGCTTCTTCTAGGGGCTGCTGTTGCTGCTCCTGAGTCAGTGATGAGGTATTTTTGGCTTTGGCTTCAAGCTTTGCTTGATGATGTTAAAGCTAAGTTGATGGATGCCCCTCTAGATACTAAACACTTGTTTGTTGAAGCTGATTCTGATTTAAGTCCATTCAGGATAAGGACAAGGCTTTAAAGGAACTTAAACATGTGTTTGTTTCTCCTGTGCATAAATTTCAGAGAAACTACCCATATAAGCTAACCTTTGTTCGCAGCAATCTCGCCCTCCTTCTAAAGTTAAAAAGGGTGGCAAGTGGGCTCCCCCCTCCTGCAAAGGCTAATCAGACTTATGTGCCTCAGAAGTCTCCTTTTGCTGATAAACCAGATGCTGTCTATTGTATTCTTCCCAACTACCTTCCTCTTTCTCTTCATCTGTCTCTCTCTCTCTCTTCCTGTTTGGCTAAAGATTACTTATGATTCCTGTGTTCTTTCCATTATCCACCAGGGGTACAGTAGAGAGTTGATTATCCAAACTAATTGGGATCTAGGGTAGTTCAGATAATCAAACATATAATTGATCCGGATAAAAAAATGTCTAAAATCTTGTTTTTTCTGCACATAGGGAATACGCTTTTCAACCATTCAGTGATTTCACTGGACAATAAAGAATATTTTTTACACATGAGCGGGCTAGAAACTCAAAAAACATGCACAAATGAATATGTGTAATGTTTACATATTCAGACTATATCATTTTTCTTACCCAAAAACATTGGAAGGCTGCTTTCGGATAATTGCCATTTTGGATAATTAATGTTCAGGTAATTGACTCTGTACTGTATTTCATGGTCTGGAAATCTCTTCACCCTTTTATGGCAGTTCCTCAGTCCCCTCAGGAACAGCTGTCCTTCTTTCTAGGGTTGCTTCAAGATCTTTTGACACACAGGGTACTATTCAAGAGGTACCTGTGCCCCAAAGGCAGAGGGGGGTTTACTGTAGAATGTTTCTAGTGCCCAGGAAAGAGGGTACCTGGAGACCAATTCTAAACCTGTCTCATCTAAACACTTTTCTGAAGGTGCCTTCTTTTCGAATGTTGTCCCTTCAGTCTTTGTTCCCTGCTCTGCTTCCTCAGACTTATTTGGTGTTTTTGGATCAAAGATGCTTATCTCCATATCCCTTTTCATCCCCTTTTTGGAAAGTTTTGCATTTCTCTGTTGCTTAAAGGCATTTTCAGTTCTCTACTTTGTCCTTTCTAATGGCCCAAGGGTATTCACCAAATGCCTCACTCCTGTGATTGATTTTTGCAGGCATCAGGGATCCAAGCTTTTCCTTACTTGGACAACCTCCTGTTTCAGGCATCCACTCCAGAGATCTTGTTGGAAAAATCATCTTCATTTTTGCCATTTTCCTTCTGCAAAGCCTGGGGTTCACAATAAACTTCAAAACGTCTCTTCTGACTTCTCAAGACCATGTTTTTTCTGGGGTGCAGAATCCAGACTGTGCTTATGCTGGGATCCCTACCTTCTCCCAAGGCCTTAACACTTATTTCCTTTTTTTCAAACACTTCTTCTTCTGGCCTCTCTAGCTGCCTGAGAATTTCTAAGAGCTCTTGGGTTCATGGCCTCGACCATTCCTATGCTCCCCCTGTCCAAACTCCACATGAGAAAGTTTCAATGGTTTCTGACATCAGTTTGTCTTCAACATGCGGATCCCCTCAAATTCATAGTTCCTCTTCTGCCTTGTCTCAAGAAGAAACTTCAGTGGGGGATTCAGCAGTTGTCTTTAAATCCAAAGCTTCCTTTTCATCCTCCTCTTCCCTCTCAGGAGCTGTTCACAGATGCTTCAGATGTGGGATGGGGAGCAGCATTTAGCTCACTAAAAGTGCATGGTGTTTGGTCGACTCTTCAACAGGAAGAGCACATCAGTATCAAAGAGATGAGATCTCTTCTGCTGGCTGTTCAGGCTTTTCATCCTCTCTTCTTCCTGGGACCTCTCAAGGTGTTTACAGACAATACCACAGTGATGTGGTATGTAAAACTGTGGGGGGCAAGATCTTATCTTCTTTGCCGGTTGGCACTCCTGATGTGGAAATTTGCTGTCTAGTATCAAGTGACTCTTCAGGCAATTTACATTCCCTCAGGTCAAAATATTGTGGCAGACACTCTGGGCAAGTCCTTAACTCAATCCCATGAATAGATGATTCACAAGATATGACATTGCCCACTAGTAAGGTACTCCCAAAATAGATCTTGTTGCCTCCTTTCTGAATAAACAGCTTCCTCTTTTTTGTGCCAGAGTCTCAGGTCCTCTGGTTTGGAAGGTGGAAACCCAGTCTTTTTCTTGGAAGAGGGTGTTTCTTTATGCTTTCCCTCCCCTTCCCCTAATTCCAAAGGTCCTGTTCAAAATGCAGCAGGATGCTCCCAAAATCTTGTTGGTGACTCTCTTTTGGCCAAGACAGCATTGGTTCTTCTTCTACATTTAGCCAAGGGCAGTCATCACACGTTATCTCACAGGGTGGACCTACTTGCACAAGACAAGGGATCTCTCATCCATCCCCACCTGTTCACTCTTCAGCTGACACTGTGGGTGATAGGATTTGTGATAGGACCTTTTTTTCTGAGGATGTACTTTGTGTCCTGCAGGAGACCAGGATATCTAGTACATCCTACTTATCCAAATGGAAGAAGTTTACTGTTTGGTGTCTTTCTTGTAACCTGGATTCACTTTCTGTGGATTTAGGAGTGGCCACAGTTTTCACCAAATAAATATATGCAAATACTGTTAAAGCTTAAATATTTTCTAAAAGGACCAGCCACAATGACAAGTTTAAATATATTTAATAATAAATAATAAAATAACAAGAAAATACTACATATCAGTTTAAAGTAAACATCAGAGTTTCAACCACCAGAAATCTTAAAATAACACTATAGAGTCACACAGTTACAGAAAAACAGTACTTAACTAATCTCACTGTATTTCCCTGACTGATCTATTCTCTGGTCACTTAATGGAGCAAGGCAGGATGAAGTAGGTAAGGGATACTCGTGTCAGGTTTCCAAAACAGAGTGCTCAATCTGACTGAGAGACTTCTCAGTGTACCTTTAACAGGTACAAGCAAGCAAAATCTGAGGGTAATGCTACTCAGTGCTGGAAGTCTAAATCTCAAAATGCATTCACCCGAGGCACTCCTTAAAATGGAGAACATTGTTATCTGTGCAGTGACAGAGACCTAGTTCAAGCCTCCAGAGAGCACCACTGCATTACCAGGCTGTAATTCATGCCACACCTTTCGGCCACCTAACCTGGACCGAAACACTAAAGGTGGAGGCATGTCCATATTCATTAAGGATATCCACACATCCAGGCTAGTTGCTCAGCATAATGCATCCGAGATTATCCAGGTGCAGCTAACTCTGGGCAAGACCGCAATCCAAATTATAACTTGCTATAGATCCCTCACCATGCCCCAGGATTCCCACTCCTCATTTCTTGATACACTGGAAAATATTAGGGTGCAACCCAACACCCTAATAATGGGCGATTTCAACTACCCCACCATTAACTGGGAAAAACTACTCATGTACCAACTCTTTTGCTCAACATTTTCTGGAATTCTTAAATTCCAATGCCTTGGATCAACTTATCCACACCCCCACCAGGGGCAGCAATAGACTAGACCTGGTCATTACCAACATGGCGACCGGTGTTCCACACCAGAGGACAATGCCTCGTTGGTCAGATCCGACCACAAGCTAATCAGCGTAGATATCCACATCCCGCCCCCACCCCCATTAGGGAAACCACCGTAAAACATTTCATCAAAGCCAAGTTTATGGTTCTTAAGACAGAATTAGAAAACTTCATGACACCCATGCAGACTGACAATAGAGGTACGACTGCTGAATCCTACACAAATACACTTTATAAGCACTTACACGAGTGCATGGATCGTGCTATCCCTAACAGAGCCAAGATGCTATCCTCCTAAAAAAGGAAGCCAATCTGGTGGTCCCCTGCCATAAACAAACTCTACAATAGAAGAAAGAAACTGTTGCAAAAAAGAGTAAAATCTCATGACTAGAAGAGCTCCCTGGTCAGCCTCAGTAAGAAGCTGAGATCCCTCATTAAATCCTCCAAAGCTAGTTATGAAAACATAATCGCCACTGATTCTAAAGATAACCACAAAGCATTCTGTAGCTATGTCAAGAATCTCAAAGGTAACACTCAGATCTGCTCTGAGTTACAGCACAATGGCACTAAATAAGCAGAATCAACTGATATTGCCAACATCCTGACATATAGGTTCATTGCTAACTTTACCCCCCTCTCACCCCCTAAAGGGCCCATCGCTATACCAGACGAATGCAAAGTTCCTGTATTCACAGCTCCACAGGTAAAAAACACACTCTCCAAAGCCAAGAACACAGCATCCAAGGGACCTGACAACATCCCAGGCTGAGTTCTACATGAACTACAGAATGAACTGGCACCCCACCTAAGCACCTTGTTCAGTCATAGCCTCACCTCAGGCTTTGTGCCCACTGAATGGCGCACAGCGACAGTTATCCCACGCCACAAAGGGGAAGCCACCACGGACCCTGAGAACTACTACCCCATTAGCCTAACGAACCTGGTCTGCAAGGCCATAGAACATGTCATCATGGAACTTATAAACAAAGACATTGGTAATCTCCAAACTCTGGACCCCACCCTGTCTGCCTTTTACAAACCTGAACTGGGTGGGGTCCAGCGTTTGGAGATTACCAATGTCTTTGTTCATAAGTTCCACTCAAAGGCCTTGTTGGCTCCTCGTGGGAGTCCGTTTTGGCAATCGGTTCTGAAATGGCAGACGACAGGGGCTGCGAAAGCGCCTCACTGACGACGGCCGAACCTGTAGCTGGCTCTGCTTGTAAACCATCGTCTGATTTGGACATCGGAGGCCTGTCCTTATCCTTACGTAGTTTGTGAACTCCAGTAGTCGGAAGCGTGTCCGACGACATTTTATAATTAAATCGCCTGCCAAAGTAGTGAAAAGCAAAATCGTACCTCCGCTTAATAGTACGATGTTCATCGTGCATACAGCTGCAGTCATAACAGATGGGTTGTCCTGCCATCAGGCGGGTCCTCGGTCGGCCGAATTCCAAAGTCTAGGTCCAGCGTCGGATGTCGTCGCTTCTTCCCTGACGTCAGTGCGGCAGGGGTATAAAAGAACCAGCCGATGCCATTTTCTTCAGTCTTTCTTGCCGTGCGGTGCCCGAAGCAGAAGCATTTCACAAGTGCCGGTCGGCCAGCTCCTGAGATTACGAAAATTTTTCAGCCGAAGTCTTCCTGAAAGCTAAGTACCTCGTTGGGGAAACTTTTCTTGCCTCAGGCCGATGTCAAACAAAGTTAATAATTGCATTTCATGTGGGAAGCAAATACCGCATAAGGATTTCCATTCCTTCTGCATTCCTTGCTTAGGCCCAGACCACTACGTCTCGGCCTGTCGTTTTTGTGCTAGATTCAACAAACGCACTATTAAGCGTCAGGCGGAGTTCGCCCAACACTATTTTGGTAAAAAATTTAATTACATTATGTCGTCGGATACTCCGACTCCAGTTTTGAGTAAAAGACGCAAAGATAAGGACCGACACACGAAGTCCGCGACTTCCACCGACACCACTCTAAAGCCGGCTACAGGTGCTTCGGTTCTCAGCGAGGCGCCTACGCAGCCCCTGAGTACCGATGATGCTTCTTTAGCGGTGTCTTCTGTGCCCGAGGTCGCAGGCTCCTCGGCCCCAACCCCGACTACAGATACCGACGCCACTCTTGGCGGGAAAACTCAGAGTTTAGACAGGCCTGCCACCTCTCAAGGTGTCTTCAGACCTTCCTCTTTTTCCATTAAAGCTTTCACAAAATCTAAAGCAGCCATGAAAACTAAAAGACAAGCTCCACAGAGCCCCACTCAAGGCCCCATGCCTAAAAAACAGATGCTCAAAATGGCTGAGGATTTGATTACTCTTATCAGGGGTTCTCAAATCCCCTCGGACAAAAGGCCCAGGATGGAGGAAGACTACCCTTCCTCAGACCAGGCCTCTATTACCTCAGAACATTCTGAGGACCAGGAATATTCATATTCCCCTTTTGAAGATTCTGATGCTGAGGAGTCCATTCCCTCTGTTTCCCCCCTCTGAGGACTATTCTTTTGGGGAAACTTTACATACCTTGAGGGAACACTTCCACTGGGAAGGCCAAGATTACTCAGATTCCAAGAAAAGGCTCAGGGATTTTCTCTTGCTTCCTCACCACAGGCCTCTGGCTATCCCTCCTGTCTTGGACATGCTAGATGATGTGTACACAGAGGCCAGCCTTAACCCAGATTCTTTGCCTCCAGCTCCTGTTAAACCTGACAGGTATTACCGGGTTCCTGATTCACACCAATTCCTATACAAAAGCCATGCTGCTGACCCAGAAACTATTTCACAGGGTCCCAAGGGAATTAAGGCCTCTACTGCCAAAAACCCATTAACTTCAGAGAGAGATTCCAGAGCTTTAGAAAGGTGGGGGAAAAAGGTATAAACCTCGGCCACTTTAACCATGAGGGCATTAAACTGTCAATTCCATATGTTAAAGTATCAACAGTTTTTGTTATCTCAGTTGAAAAGCAAAATGACACAACCTGAACAACCAGACTTGAAGGAGTTGCAGGATTTGTTACATAGTGCAGAGCAAGTGGGTAAACATACCTTGCAATGTGGTTTTGATGCTTTAGAGGCCTCATGTAGAGCTGCTGTTACAGGGTCTGTCATACGTAGACATGCTTGGCTCAAAGAGCAAACCTTACCAGATCATGTCAAAGCTAAATTACTAGATGCACCTCTTCAAAAAGATGTATTGTTTGGTGTTAAAGCTGAGGAGGTATTAAAGAAAATGGAGGAAAAGGCAAGATCAATGCAAACAGTGAAAGATTTCCTACAGGTACAACCTCCATGTTTCAGCAGAAATTGGCCTTCAAAAAATTGGTCCTTTCCAGCCACGGACAGACCTCAAAGAGGTAGATACAGGCGCCCGAGGGGCAGAGGGCAAGCTCAAGGATCATTCAGAGCTAGACAATGGCAAGCACCTACACCAAGAGGTGGAGAGGATAGATCACAGCCATTCAGAAAGCAGACACAATGACTTTCCCCTTTGCATGCCAAGCAAAGCTTTAATGGCAGCAGTTTTAGGCGGAAAACTGGCATTATTTTCAAAAAATTGGCATATTGTTACAAAAGACAAATGGATCCTGGACATTATAGACAGAGGCTACAGAATCCACTTTCACACCCTTCCAAAAATGAGAGGCATGCCAAACCTGCCACAAAATCAAAGGACAGAGGCACAAAAACAAATTTAGGCTCTCATGGACATGAAAGCTATTCAAGAGGTACCTGCACAAGAACAGGGTCAAGGTTTTTATTCCAGACTATTCCTGGTACCAAGGAAGGACAAAGATTGGAGACCTATTTTGGACCTATCCATCCTAAACACATATTTACTCGTACCAAAATTCAAGATGCTCACATTACAGCAGCTTCTTCCCATGCTGGGCAAGGAGTCTTGGCTGGTAACATTGGACCTCAAGGAGGCATACCTGCATGTCCCTATCAGACAAGATTGCAGAAGATACCTCAGATTTCTTGCAGGTTCAACCCATTATCAATTCTCTGCATTGCCTTTTGGCTTATCTACTGCGCCCAGAGTGTTTACGAAATGCCTGGCATAAGTAATTGCCTTCTGCAGACTTCAAGGGATACAAATATACCCATATCTGGACGACTGCCTGATCCAAGCGGACAGCAAGCACATACCTCTGAAACACCTGGCGTTTGTAATAAAGTTGTTGAACTTTCTGGGATACACAGTCAACAAAAAGAAATCAAAACTAATACCTTCTCAAACAATCATTTTCCTGGGTGCCAGCTTGAATACAAACACCCAGATGGCCTACCTCACGCCAGAGAAACAAGGGCAACTATCTCAGTACTTCAGAAAAATGGCAACCTTCACCTGGCTGACTGCAAGGAAAGTCCTGCAGGCTCTGGGATTCATGGCATCTTGCATCCTGCTAATCCCATGTGCAAAGCTGCATATGAGGAAACTTCAGTGGTACCTAAAAAACTTATGGTCTCAACACAGCCACAGTTTGGAAACAATTATACCACTCATTCCATGTCTTCAAAAGGAATTTTTGTGGTGGGCTCAAGCATGCCAAAGAAACATAGGTCTCCCCTTCTGCATGCCTCAAGCAAATCAAATCATCACAACAGAGGCCTCGGACTACGCCTGGGGGGCGCACATGACAGATCAGTGCATTCAGGGCAAATGGTCCCAAAAAGAAAAGCACCTAAGGAAATGCTAGCAGTACAAAATGCTATTATGGCCTTCAAAGACCTACTGCATCCAGGCCAGCTATTGATGAGGACAGACAACACCACAGTGATGTGGTACATAAACAAACCGGGAGGAACTCATTCATACCCCCTGTGCAGACTAGCCATGTCTCTTTGGAACATGGCTCTGGAATTACGAATCCAACTTCAAGCACAATTCCTGCCAGGCAAGGAAAACACGCTGGCAGACAACCTAAGCAGAAATATGACAGATCCACACGAATGTAAGTTGCATCCTCAGGTTTTCACAAAGATAATCCAGGCATGGGGAAGGCCAGATCTCTTTGCTACCCACAGAAATTACCAACTGGAAATATTCTGTTCAAGGACCTATCATCCACAGACATGGAAAGTGGACTCACTTTCTTTCAATTGGACAACATTGACAGTTTATGCCTTTCCACCTCTTCCTCTGCTGCCCAAAGTTCTGTTAAAAGCCAGAGCAGACAGGCCAAAGATGATTCTCATTGCTCCGGACTGGCCAAGACAACAGTGGTATCCACTCCTGAGCAGCCTGACGCATTCCCCACCATGGATCCTGCCTCTAGTGCCTCTTCTGTTGACCCAGCACAACTTCAAAACTCTTCACAGTCAGCTGAAAACCCTCAATCTAGCCACATGGAGGATTCCTTGATTTCCCAACAGACCCTCCTCTCCAAGGAGGTGCAGGATGTCATCTTGGAGGCCAGAAGGCCTTCTACTAGAAAAACCTACTCTGCCAAATGGAAACGGTTTTGTGCCTGGAATCAGAAAAAGGACCAGAATCCTTGGGTACTAAATTTACCTCAAATATTACAGTACCTAGCGGAGATGTTAAACAGTGGACTTTCCTTCTCCTCCATCAAGATCCATGCTTCAGCCATTTCTGCACATTACAACACTGATCCTCCTTTATTCTCACATCCTCTCTTAAGACAGTTCCTCAGAGGGGCTAAGAATGTAAAACCCCCAAGGAAGCCACCAGTACCTGCTTGGGACCTCAACTTCATTTTAGAAAAACTGACCCCGCCTCCATTTGAGCCAGCTGCTTCAACAGATCTACAATATTTACCATGGAAAACAGCCTTTCTTCTGGCTGTCACCTCAGCACGCAGGGTTTCGGAACTGCAAGCCCTCATGGCTGTGCAACCTTTCATCATTTTCCATCAGGACAGAGTTTTCTTATGAACTAATCCTTCCTTTATGCCAAAGGTAGTATCCAGTGTAGCCTTAAATCAGACTATCCACTTACCTACCTTTTATCCTAACCCACAAAACAAAGGGGAAAGACTACTACATTCCTTGGACAGTCACAGACAACTTCGTTATTATTTGGACAGGACAAAGCCATTCAGAAAATCAGAGCAACTTTTTGTGTCCTATGCTACAGGTGCTCAAGGAAAGGCTATTTCCAAACAGACAATCTCAAAATGGATAGCCCACTGCATACACTTTTGTTACTCATTTCATGGTAAAACTGTACCTACAAGCATCAGATCTCACTCCACAAGGGCCACAGCTACCTCTGCAGCTTTCCTCAGGGGGGGTTCCTACCAAGGATATTTTGGAAGCAGCCACTTGGAGTTCTGTACACACTTTCTCCAAGCACTATCACCTTTCACTGTACTCTAAATCTAGAGCGGGCTTTGCCACAGCAGTCTTGCAGGGCATCCTTACTCCTCCTAGTTCCTGCCACCCCTTTTTTAGCTTTGGGATTCTACCCATCTGTTATGACTGCAGCTGTATGCACGATGAACATAGTACAGTTTTGTACCTACCATAAATGTAGATGTTCGAGTGCTAATACAGCTGCAGTCCAGGTTTCCCTCCCTCCATCCCCTCTTGGGACAGGCCTTATGACAAACACCTCCTCATACAACCTGATTGGGGTATTCTTTTATGGTGTATTTGCTTGCAAACTACTATTTTTTATTATATTGCATTGCATTATTACATAAGTTTATGTTTTGCCTTCCTTTTGGGGGCACCTGACATCTGGGGCAAGAAAAACTGAAGAAAATGGGGTCGGCTGGTTCTTTTATACCCCTGCCACACTGACGTCAGGGAAGAAGCGACGACATCCGACGCCGGACCTAGACTTTGGAATTCGGCCGACCAAGGACCCGCCTGATGGCAGGACAACCCATCTGTTATGACTGCAGCTGTATTAGCACTCGAACATCTACATTTATGGTAGATACAAAACTGTACTTTGGTTAAATCTAGCACAAAACCAACAACTAGCTACGTCGTGGTCAGGACCTAAACAAGGAATACAGTAAGAGTGGAAATCCTTATGAGGTATTTGCTTCCCACAAGAAATACAATTATTAACTTTTTCTGACATTGGACTGGAGCAAGAAAAAAGTTTCCCCAACGGGGTACTTAGCTTTGAGAAGAAAAAGTAAGTCTTCGCACTGAAGCACGAAAAAATATCAGGAGTCAGCCGACCGGCACTTGCGAACTGCTTCCACCACACGACAAGAAAGACTGGAGAACATGGCGTCGGCTGGCAGCTTTGTACTCCTGGCACTCTGACGTCAGGGAGCATGACTGAACAGCCGACGCCGGACCCAGACTTTGGGATTCTGGCCGACCGAGGACTGCCTGCCGGCAGGAAGAACCCTACAGTGATGACTGCAACAGTGAAACACGATGAACATCTGTTGACCTCTTGCAAACAGGTGATGAATTATATTAACCATATAATAACAATAATTATAGAGTTATAGACTTCTTTTACTTCAGAAAATGTATATTAATTCACATTCTGTTATTCTGGCAACAATCTCAAGTTAATAGTATTAATATTTTAAAAGTATCCCTAATAATTTCTGAAACTGTTCCTGGTTCTGTTGATATTTGTCCCTAATTAGTTGTGAGCTATGCATATCAGAATCAGAAACAACAAAATGGTAGAATGAGAGACATTTTGCTGGCTTGCCTAGGACCAATGCAAACAAGATTTTCAGCTGGGTGACAACCTATGGCAGACACAGGGCCTTCAACCTTACTGCTATACCTGTAGTTAATCCAAGACAAAAGATCTGCAGCTGAACTACAAGTACGGTATTAAAAAATCCTTACTGCCCAAGCATGACTACTTACCTTGCTTGATTCCTGCCACCAGTCTGCAAATTAGACAGCAAAAGCCAATGGGAAATGAATAATGGTAAAGAAAGAGAAAGGTTGACAGCAGGGATGTAGGAAGGGTCAAGAAACTAACACCATTTTCACAAACAGAAGTACAGAAGCCTTATGGGTGGCAGAGTGGTGCTGTGACTATAATTTACGCTCACAGCAATTGCTTCTTCAGTTCAGTTCCTGGCTGGGGTGCTTTATGTGTGGATTTTACAAGCTCTCACTCTGTCTGCGTGTCTTTTCTCCAAGTGTTCCATCCCACATCCAAGACATACAATCCTCCAAACTGCATACAGGATAATGGAGTGTGTGCCCTGCTACAGAGGGAACCCGACCCAAAACTCATTTCTCTGACTGTATCCAGTGGGTAACTAGGAAGGCTCTTGCTCCTCTATGACACTGAAATGGATAAAAATGGGTACTGGAAAATGAATGAATGAAAGAGCAAATTTTTGCAACAGCCACTGGTATGACACTGCAGAAGCACTCAAAGCACACATTGGCCAGTACATTTCACAGTCAAGGACAGTCTCCATTCTCTCAAGGTGCAGCAATCACAGGCATGCTTTTAGGGAGCCTGGTGACTTTGCCCTCAAAAAACACTTTTGTTTCTAAACCGAACAACCAACATTTTAACCAGTTTCTTTGTTTCTGAATGTCATCCATTATATTCTCTGCATGGTTCAGAGGCACCTCACAAACTATTTGCGTGCATGACTTTGGCTATTTGTTTTGTTGGTTAGTTTTATCTGTTTTACAATCCTGAGCTGTGATGTCCTGAGTTAAATGGATGTTGTTTGCATACTGCCCTTGTAAAGCCTGGGTTTGGACCTGCTACTCTACTTGCATTTTGTCATATGCCCTTGTTTCATCTGTGTTTGCACCAGACAGCAGCTGTGTGACTTAGGGCTGACAAGCTCTAATTTTGGGCCTAAAATCTGTGGCCGCTGTTCATAGTGAGAGGAAAATTGGTTCTGCCCCTGCCTGCCAGAAATGACTGACATTTGTTCTGATTTTTTTCTTACTAATTTGGGATTTGATTTCCCCCTTGTTGCTGATGATGTTTGTCTAGCATATCAAGAGCTTGTGTTGACTGGCAATTTATAGTGCTGAGCTTTGTGTACAAGCTGTGATGATAGCAGGTACTGCTATGCCAGGAGAAGTAGGGCAGTGGATGTGTAACATACGCCAGCACAGCTAGCTGGAATTTTGTAAAGAATTATATGTCATTTGTAAATTAAACTGATCTGTACAGCTGCTTGTGTTGAAAAATGTATTTGTAAAATTGCTTGCGTTAAAAATGTATCAGTAGTGTGCCCTGATGGATAGAAAAGAAATACACATGTATTATTGTAACTGTTTAAATGTATATGTTTTAATGGAGGATACTGGAAGAGAAGAGGTTACGTTTAGTCCCAGTTAACTTCGGAAAATAGTTGAAATTAAATTAGGCCATAGGATGTTATGTTACAGTTCTGGTTCCAGGCAGAGACAAAACGTTTATACTAGGAAGCTTTCTGCATTGTCTTTGGGGTGAGCTAATTGCCACTCTGGAAGGGTAGAGGTTTGAATTTGTTTTATGACTTCCATGAGCTGCAGCAGATCTGAGCAAAGCTCTGTCTGTGTGCATGGTAACTCATAGGTGCTAAAATCTTGGCAGTTTCTAGGGTTGGTGATAGTGTGGGAAACAGAGTCAGATGACCAGATGTGATGTCATTGTATAAGCTGTCCCAGAAACATTTTTAGATATTATAGGTTCATAGGTAGGTACTAGGCTATTGGCCCTAGAGCCTAAACAAGCCTAGCCAAAAAGATAACTTGGCTTGCGCCATCCAAGAAAATTATTTTCCTGTGCCCCTGTCGAGCAGAGCCACAAAGGTGATCCCCGGGGTGAATTTCCTAATTCCCATCCAATCATCAAGATTGACTTCTTTGAAGCAGTCCCCAAAGCCGTAGACGAGGGTAAGGTGGTTCACGCAGCCTATCTAGATCTCGCCAAGGCTTTTTACACCATCCCCCACTCTGGAATTATAGATAAACTCAATAAACTAGGTATAAATCCCTATGTCAGAAGATGGGTTGCCATCTAGCTCACTGACAGAACCCACACTGTGAAAGTAGCAGACTCCAAATCTGACTTCAGACCAGTGACAAGTGGAGTACCACAGGGTTCACTCCAGGGTCCTCTCCTGTTTGGTATATACTTTTCTGAAGTACAGACTAACACAGAAGGTCTTTGGCTGTCGAAGTTCACAGATGACTGCAAATTAGGAGCCATAATTGAAACTCCTAGTGATGTAGACATCCTACAAATGGGCCTCACTGAGACAGATGCCTGGTGTCAAAGCCATGGCCTCAGGCTCAATGCCAAAAAGTGCATTGTCATCCCCTTTGGTAAAAACTCTGCACCCATGAGCTACCACATATGTGGTAGTCTACTTAACACCGAAAATGTGGTGAGACCTTGGAACACAGGTGGACAGTAGTTTGATAATCACATCGCCACAGTAGTCAGGAAATCCTTCTATGTGGCACACCTTATCACAAAAGGTTTTTCATCCAGGAAAAAAGAGGTCATTGTTCCCCTCTACTCGTCACTGATTAGACCCATTATAGAGTACAATGCCCCTTTTGGTATGTATTTCACAAGACATCTACAGCAACTGGAAAGGCCACAGAAATACCTCACAAAGAAGATTCCCGGCCTCAAACAAATGCTCTAGGCAGACCATTTAAAAAAACTCCAGCTTTACTCAGCCACATATCGCCTACTCAGAGGCGATCTCTGCCTAACATACAAAGCTATGTCAAACCCAGAATTGTTGGACATGCTCCACTTAAAGAAATCCCTCCAAGCTATGCTCTAGGGATATAAACCTTGTCACCACAATTAACAGAACACGCTGGAGGGATAGATTCCTGTCCCAGAGACTTCCCATACTCTGGAACAAAACTACCTGTCTGTATCAAACAAAGCTCCTCATTAGCACTCTTCAAGAAAAATCTTGATGATTGGATGGGAATTAGGAAATTCATGCCGGGGATCAACTCTGTGGCTCTGCTTGACAGGGGCGCAGGAAAATTATTTTCTTGGATGGCGCAAGCCAAGGTATCTTTTTGGCTAGGCTTGTATAGGCTCTAGGGCCAATAGCCTAGTACCTACCTATGAACCTATAATATCTAAAAATGTTTCTGGGATAGCTTATAGAATGACATCACATCTGGTCATCTGACTCTGTTTCCCACACTATCACCAACTCTAGAAACTGCCAAGATTTTAGCACCTATGAGTTACCATGCACACAGATAGAGCTTTGCTCAGATCTGCTGCAGCTCATGGAAGTCATAAAACAAATTCAAACCTCTACCCTTCCAGAGTGGCAATTAGCTCACCCAAAGACAATGCAGAAAGCTTCCTAGTGTAAACGTTTTGTCTCTGCCTGGAACCAGAACTGTAACATAACATCCATACGGCCTAATTTAATTTCAACTATTTTCCGAAGTTAGCTGGGACTAAATGTAACCTCTTCTCTTCCAGTATCCTCCATTAAAACGTATACATTTAAACAGTTACAATAATACATGTGTATTTCTTTTCTGTCCATCAGGGCACACTATTGATACATTTTTAACACAAGCAATTTTACAAATACATTTTTCAACACAAGCAGCTGTACAGATCAGTTTAATTTACAAATGACATATAATTCTTTACAAAATTCCAGCTAGCTGTGCTGGCGTATGTTACACATCCACTGCCCTATTTCTCCTGGCATAGCTGGCAGTACCTGCTATCATCACAGCTTGTACACAAAGCTCAGCACTATAAATTGCCAGTCAACACAAGCTCTTGATATGCTAGACAAACATCATCAGCAACAAGGGGGAAATCAAATCCCAAATTAGTAAGAAAAAAATCAGAACAAATGTCAGTCATTTCTGGCAGGCAGGGGCAGACCCATTATTCCTCTCACTATGAACAGCGGCCACAGATTTTAGGCCCAAAATTAGAGCTTGTCAGCCCTAAGTCACACAGCTGCTGTCTGGTGCAAACACAGATGAAACAAGGGCATATAACAAAATGCAAGTAGAGTAGCATGTCTAAACCCAGGCTATACAAGGGCATTATGCAAACAACATCCATTTAACTCAGGACATCACACCTCAGGATTGTAAAACAGATAAAACTAACCAACAAAAGAAATAGCCAGAGTCATGCACACAAATAGTTTGTGAGGTGCCTCTGAACCATGCACAGAATATAATGGATGACAAAGAAACTGGTTAAAATGTTGGTTGTCCAGTTTAGAAACAAAAGTGTTTTTTGAGGGCAAAGTCACCAGGCCCCCTAAAAGCATGCCTGTGTTTGCTGAACCTTGAGAGAATGGACACTGTCCTTGACTGTGAAATGTACTGGCCAATGTGTGCTTTGAGTGCTTCTGCAGTGTCATACCAGTGGCTGTTGCAAAAATTTGCTCTTTCATTCATTCATTTTCCAGTACCCATTTTTATCCATTTCAGTGTCATAGAGGAGCAAGAGCCTTCCTAGTTACCCACTGGATACAGTCAGAGAAATGAGTTTTGGGTCGGGTTCCCTCTATAGCAGGGCACACACTCCATTATCCTGTATGCAGTTTGGAGGATTGTATGTCTTGGATGTGGGATGGAACACTTGGAGAAAAGACACGCAGACAGAGTGAGAGCTTGTAAAATCCACACATAAAGCACCCCAGCCAGGAACTGAACTGAAGAAGCAATTGCTGTGAGTGTAAATTATAGTCACAGCACCACTCTGCCACCCATAAGGCTTCTGTACTTCTGTTTGTGAAAATGGTGTTAGTTTCTTGACCCTTCCTACATCCCTGCTGTCAACCTTTCTCTTTCTTTACCATTATTCATTTCCCATTGGCTTTTGCTGTCTAATTTGCAGACTGGTGGCAGGAATCAAGCAAGGTAAGTAGTCATGCTTGGGCAGTAAGGATTTTTTAATGCCGTACTTGTAGTTCAGCTGCAGATCTTTTGTCTTGGATTAACTACAGGTATAGCAGTAAGGTTGAAGCCCCTGTGTCTGCCATAGGTTGTCACCCAGTTGAAAATCTTGTTTGCATTGGTCCTAGGCAAGCCAGCAAAATGTCACTCATTCTACCATTTTGTTGTTTCTGATTCTGATATGCATAGCTCACAACTAATTAGGGGCAACTATCAACAGAACCAGGAACAGTTTCAGAAATTATTAGGGATACTTTTAAAATATTAATACTATTAACTTGAGATTGTTGCCAGAATAACAGAATGTGAATTAATATACATTTTCTGAAGTAAAAGAAGTCTATAACTCTATAATTATTGTTATTATATGGTTAATATAATTCACCACCTGTTTGCAAGAGGTCAACAGATGTTCATCGTGTTTCACTGTTGCAGTCATCACTGTAGGGTTCTTCCTGCCGGCAGGCAGTCCTCAGTCGGCCAGAATCCCAAAGTCTGGGTCCGGCGTCGGCTGTTCAGTCATGCTCCATGACGTCAGAGCGCCAGGAGTACAAAGCTGCCAGCCGACGCCATGTTCTCCAGTCTTTCTTGCCGTGCGGTGGAAGCAGTTCGCAAGTGCCGGTCGGCTGACTCCTGATATTTTTCGTGCTTCAGTCCGAAGACTTACTTCTTCTTCTCAAAGCTAAGTACCCCGTTGAAACTTTTCTTGCTCCAGTCCGATGTCAGAAAAAGTTAATAATTGTATTTCTTGTGGGAAGCAAATACCTCATAAGGATTTCCACTCTTACTGTATTCCTTGTTCAGGCCCTGACCACGACGTAGCTAGTTGTCGGTTTTGTGCTAGATTTAACCAACGTACTATTAAGCAGAGGTACGATTTTGCTTTTCACTACTTTGGCAGGCGATTTAATTATAAAATGTCATTGGACACGCTTCCGACTACTGGAGTTCACAAACTACGCAAGGATAAGGACAGGCCTCCGATGTCCAAATCAGACGACGGTTTACAAGGAGAGCCAGCTACAGGTTCGGCCGTAATCAGTGAGGCACTTTCGCAGCCCCTGTCGTCGTCTATTTCAGAACCGATTGCCAAAACGGACTCTCAAGAGGAGCCAACAAGGCCTTTGAGTACTCCAGCTGCAGGACCTTTGGACAATGCTCCCTCAGATGGGTCCGGAGCCGCTGTGCAGGTACCGGCTTCCGGGGGGGTTTTCAGGCCTACACAGCTTCTGATAAAGGCAAAGCCAAAGACAAAGGCGAAGACTCCTTCTAAATCAAAGACACCAGCCCAGGCCTCTTCTGATCCGGGACCCAAATCTCAGAAACAGCTGCTTAAAATGGCGGAGGACTTACTAACCATGATTAGGGGTTCACATCCCCCTCCAGACAAAAGGCCAAGGCAAGAATTGGATTATGAATCCTCTGATCAGGCATCTATTTCTTCAGTGTCTTCCTCTGAACAGGAATATACTTTCCCTCCTTATGAGGATTCTGATGCTGAGGAATGCATTCCATCAGCTTCTCCCCCTGAAGATTTTTCTTTTGGGGAAACTTTACATGACATGAGGGAACATTTTCACTGGGAAGGACAGGAGTACTCTGAATCTAAGAGAAGGCTTAGGGATTTCCTTCTTCTTCCCCAACATAGACCCCTTGCTATTCCTCCTATTTTGGATATTGTGGATGATGCTTTTTCTGAGGCTAATTTAACTCCTGACTCCTTTCCTCCAGCCCCTGCTAAGCCTGACAGATATTACAGGGTCCCTGACTCCCACCAGTTCCTTTACAAAAATCCTGCTGCTGATCCAGAAACCATTTCTCAGGGTCCTAAGGGTGTTAAGGCTGCCTCTGCTAAAAACCCTATTCCGACAGATAAGGATTCTAGAGCTTTGGAGAGATGGGGCAAAAAAGTGTACACTTCTGCTACTTTATCTATTAGGGCTTTAAATTGTCAATTTCATATGCTAAAATATCAGCAGCTCCTGCTGTCTGTTATGAAACAAAAGCTAGGTACCATTTCTGCATGTACAGATAATAAAGAATTACACGATTTGATGCATGCTACTGAGCAAGTGGGGAAGCATGGCTTGCACTGTGGTTTTGATGCCTTGGAGGCTTCATGCAGGGCGGCTGCCACTGACGCAGTCATTAGAAGGCATGCTTGGTTAAAGGAACAAAATTTACCTGATCAAGTGAAAGCAACGTTACTGGATGCTCCTGTTCAGCATAATGTTTTGTTTTGGTCTAAGGCTGAAGAGGTGATAAAGAAAATGGAGGATAAGGCAAAATCCATGCAAATGGTTAAGGATTTCTTACAAGTTCAGCCCCCAAGATTTAGCAGAAATTGGCCAACTAAAGATTGGTCCTTTCCCAGTTCGGACAGACCTCAGAGGGGTAGATATAGACTCTCCAGAGGGAGGGCCCAAGCACAGACCTCTTACAGACCTAGACAGTGGAGTGCTTCCACCCCCAAGGGTGGAGAGGACAGACCTCAGTCTTATAGAAAACAGGCTGAATGACTCCCCCTGCATGGCTCCAGGAACTTCTCTTCTGGAAGCCCCTCTAGGAGGAAAACTCTCTCTTTTTCAACCAAATTGGACTTACATAACCCAAGACAAGTGGGTTCTGGATGTAGTTTCAAGAGGTTACAAATTCCACTTTCATACCTTGCCAAGACCAAACGGATGGCCAGACCTACCAAAACACCAATGGGCAGAGGCATTAAACCAGGTGGGATCCCTCATGGCTATGAGGGCCATAGAACTGGGTCCACAATCAGAGACGGGCCAAGGTTTTTACTCAAGGCTCTTTCTAGTTCCCAGAAAGCAAAATTCATGGAGACTCATCCTGGATCTGTCAGTCTTAAATACTTTCCTGGAGATACCAAAGTTCAAGATGCTTACTCTGCAGCAGCTCTTGCCAATGTTGAGCAAAAATGCATGGATGGTGACTTTGGATTTAAAGGAGGCTTACCTACACATCCCTATCCGACAGGAGTGCAGAAAATACCTCAGGTTCAAGGCCGGCTCGAAACATTACCAATTCTCTGCGCTGCCCTTTGGCTTGTCTACTGCGCCCAGGGTCTTTACCCAAGTGCCTGGCACCAGTAGTAGCTTACTGCAGACTCAAGGGAATTCAAATTTACCCGTATCTGGATGACTGCCTTATTCAAGCAGACAGCAAGGATGTCTTACTCCAGCACCTGGAATTTGTTCAAAATCTACTCAAGCACCTGGGATTCGCTGTGAACATAAAAAAGTCAAATTTGACACCCACACAACAGATAACTTTTCTGGGTGCTCTTCTAAACACAACAACCCAGATGGCATTCCTGACATCCGAAAAACAACTACAGCTGCCTTCAACTTTCAAAACCTTGGCGTTAATGTCTCGGCTAACTGCAAGGAAATTCCTGCAGGCTTTGGGTTACATGGCCTCCTGCATCCTTCTCATACCAAATGCAAGGCTACATATGAGAAAAATACAATGGTACCTAAAAAGTGTATGGTCCCAGCATTGCCACAGTCTAGACACACAGATTGCTGTCTTGCCTTGCCTACAAAAGGAATTCCATTGGTGGACCATGGCATGTCTTCACAACAAAGGGAAAGCCTTCAGTCTGCCTCCAGCCAGCCAAGTGTTAACCACGGATGCCCCGGATTACACATGGGGAGCCCACCTGCAAGGTTTTTGGACAGAGGATCAGAAGCACCTACATATCAATTTAAAAGAGATGTTAGCTGTACAGAATGCCCTCTTGGCTTTCAGAGATCTTCTACAGCCAGGACAACTACTGATACGGAAGACAACACCACAGTTATGTGGTACATAAAGAAGCAAGGGGGTTCACATTCCTACCCCCTTTGCAGACTAGCCATGACTCTATGGAACACAGCTCTAGCTTGCAAAGTGGATCTGCAAGCTCAGTTCCTGCCAGGGAAACAAAATATTCTGGCAGACAGCCTGAGCAGGAACCTGTCAGACCCACACGAGTGGATGCTAGACACCCAAATGTTCAAGATGATTGCAGAAGCCTGGGGCTGCCCGAACATAGATCTATTTGCATCGCCCCTCAACCACCAGTTACAGATTTTTTGCACAAGGACATTTCACAAACTATCATGGAAAGTGGATGCTCTCTCATTCAGTTGGAGAAACCTCTCGGGGTATGCCTTTCCTCCACTACCTCTTCTTCCACGGGTGTTATTAAAGATCAAGCAGGACAAACCCAAGATGATTTTACTGGCCCCAAATTGGCCTCGTCAATTTTGGTACTCAACACTGATGAGTCTATCCCAGAAGCCTCCTTGGATTTTACCTCAGATTCCAAATCTTTTGTCCCAACACCAGGGTCAGGTTCTGCACTCTCATATCAAAACTCTCAGCCTGGTGAGTTCAGGGTGTATGTTTAATCCTACACTTCCCAAACAGGTCATGGATGTCATCTTAGAAGCCAGACGGCCTAGCACTAGAAAATCTTATGCAGGTAAATGGAAGAGATTTTGCACCTGGATGCATGCTCAGGATTCGGATCCTCTCATTCCTAACATCCCATTGATTTTACATTACCTGACAGACATGCTAGATAAGGGTTTATCCTTCTCCTCCATAAAAATACATGCCTCAGCTATCTCTGCACATTACAATACAGATCCTCCAATCTTTTCGCATCCACTTCTGAAACAATGTCTCAGAGGAGCAAAGAATTTAAGGCCCCCTAGGACACCACCCATTCCTGCCTGGGACCTCAACTATGTTCTGGAAAAACTCACTCTGCCTCCTTTTGAGCCTGCTGCCACATCTGATATTAAGTATTTATCATAGAAGACAGCTATCCTATTGGCTTTGACTTCAGCAGGAGAGTCTCGGAGTTACAAACACTCATGGCTGTGGAACCTTATTTTATTTTTCACCAAGATAGGGTGTCTTTACGGACTAATCCTACTTTCATGTCTAAAGTGGTTTCCAAAGTGGCTTTAAATCAAACTGTTCACCTGCCAACTTTTTTCACTAATCCACAAAATAAGGGGGAACGGATCTTGCATTCCTTGGATGTACACAGGCAACTTCGTTTTTACCTGGACAGAACCAAGGATATCAGGAAAACAGAGCAACTGTTTGTTTCTTATGCAACAAATTCCCAAGGCAAAGTTATTTCAAAACAGACCATTTCTAAATGGATTGCTCATGGAATCAGATTTTGTTACTCTCATCATGGAAAGCAAATCCCAGGAAAAATTAGCACTCACTCTACCAGAGCTGCTGCTAGTTCAGCTGTCTTTCTCAGGGGAGTACCTACCAAAGATATTTTGGAAGCTGCAACTTGGAGTTCAGTGCATACTTTCTCTAAGCACTATAATCTCCCTCTTTACTCTAAGTCTAGGGCCGGCTTTGCTACTGCAGTCTTGCAGGGCCTTCTAGCCGCCCCTTCTAATCTATAACCACCACCCTTTATCTCAGCTTTGGGATTCAGCCCTACAGTGATAACTGCAACAGTGAAACATGATGAACATAGTACAGTTGTGTACACTTACCATAAATGTAGATGTTTGAGTGTCTTCACTGTTGCAGTCTGGGTTACCCACCCTCCTGTCCCCTCTTATACTTTCATTAGTGTGGTTTCCTACTTCACCCTTCTTCTGAGGTGTATTTGCTACAGGGTATGGGGTTTGTTGTATGTTACATTTTGTTTTACTATTAGCCTACACTTTTGGGCACCTGACATCTGGGGCAAGAAAAACTGAAGAACATGGCGTCGGCTGACAGCTTTGTACTCCTGGCGCTCTGACGTCAGGGAGCATGACTGAACAGCCGACGCCGGACCCAGACTTTGGGAATTCTGGCCGACCGAGGACTGCCTGCCGGCAGGAAGAACCCCACAGTGATGACTGCAACAGTGAAGACACTCGAACATCTACATTTATGGTAAGTGTACACAACTGTACTTTTTAGGAGGATTTAAGAGGGACAGAGCTAAAAATTGAGTCAAATTCAGCGACGTCCCTGAAAAAAGGGACAGTTCAGAGGCGTGTTGATGTGTCTTGTATGTCTTTGTATGGTGTCTGACTTTTCTTCTTAAAATTTTTGTTTACTTTTCAGGGAAGAGCTCTGTGGTGATGATGGTTTCTATTTCAGTACATCCATTGAGGAGTTAAAGAATGTTTGGGTTCCATATTCTGTCAAGATGAAACTAGGCAAAAATAAAGAACTAGAAGTTACTAGCTGCAGTGAAACTGATGAGGTGAGTACATTTTAACAAGTTGTAGCTGCATTGAATTTCATCAAAGTCAGCATTACAGCAGTGTATCCTGTCATGTTATGTATAGATGCTAGGAGGCTGGAGAGTAAAAGATCAGCAGGGTCTTATGTAAAATGGACATTTTTGTTTTGTTAACCTTGATAAATAAGATGAAATGTTTTTGTGAAAGTTTTTCTAGCAGTTTGATTTCACTGGTTAAGTGTGCATTTTCTCTTCTGGCAATAATCCCAGACAGCAGGTGCATGATAGAGCAGTAGATATGTTTTGCAGGTGTATTTGCTATGTTAGTTGAACAATTTTAGTACCTGCCTTCAAGAGTGGAACTCCTCAGCAAAAAAAAAAACAGGTCACAAAATAGGACATCATTCCTGCCTTGGGAGGTCTTGAACCATGCCATGTCCTGCTGCAAAGTGACACCAAATCAAGGTCACATAGTGGCATCCTCTTCCTGTCACAGGAGGTAAATGATCCTTGATGCCATTTATCCCTCCAGGTAGTGTGTGTAGCCCCTGCATGTAATCCCTGTGATGATGTTTCCTCCACTCAGTTTGTGCTGACAGCCTTGTGTTATTGTGTACCCCTGTTCCTTCTGCAAGTGATGACAACTGTGAGTCACAACACTTTCCTTCCTGTCTTGTAATGAAATGTTATGCTATACACAGTGGGACTAGAAAATATAGTAACCAGCATAGCCTGATAGAACACTGTATGTGTTATTTTTAGTTTGTTTAACGCTGCCACTTATTGTGACCATAGTTGATAACCAGATATCGATACCTTGCTGTCACTGCCATTTGCTACACACACCGCTGTTTAGGACGGTTCTTCCTAATCATTTGTCATGTGACTGCTAATAACCTATCATTACCTTTTCCTGCTGAGGTGTTTGGTAGATGACGCAGTATAACAGTATAGTTGAGATGGTGATCCTTCTTACTCATAACTGCGTTGGCACTTAGCATAAACATCTTGCTGGCTGTTTCAGAGGAGTACTATGAAAATGTACCGGATATATCCAGGCAGCAAAATGGTGCTTTCATCAGCCCACACACACATTCATTGATATTGCATGTCTGAGCATGTGCAGGGTAGTAAAGCATTTCTCTCACAGAGATCAAGGGGGCTAACTGTGAGTTGGATAATGGCTTTGTGTGGGTATGTGATATATATCAATGGCGGTCCATGAGAATGAGTTTCTTAAGATGCACTTCATACTTCCTAGTGACATATCCAACTTTAATGTTTCATAAGAATCATTTTATGTATACCTGTTATATACAGGAGACGTATAACAGTCTCATTTAAAAGCAAGAATATGGTGCATTATATTTCAAACATAAGCCCAGCTTACTCTATGATGTATTTACAAATAGTTACAATATAAGATAAATTAAAAATGGATAGTTATGTTAGTCCATGGCAACAAAGGAGTGTCCTGATTTTTTTTTCTTGTTACCAGGAATTGAACTCATGATGTTCATCTGTTTCTCTTGTTACATGTCTATAGGAGACAAAATGTTGTGTTTCATACACAATATTGTTCTGCACATTCTGAACCAGTTTTCAGTAAAAGGCATTGTTGCCATGTTCCTTTATGTAACAGAATTTGTGCATAACATTTAGTCACATACCATTTAATAAATTGGGAGATTTTAAAAATTCCCTACAGAAGTGATTATTTCAGCTAGGACACAGGATCTGAATGTTCTAAACAAGAAACAAGATTTTTAAAATCCTGAAGTAATCTGTTAAACTGTTTCTGAACTAAATAAAAATACTGACATAATATCTTCTTTTTGTGTAAACCATATTAAGTTTGGTTTGTATATCAAGTGTATAATCCATTACTGCCTAATCCCATGTTCCTGCTTTGCAGTTACAAATAATATGTAGGTCATATCTGTAAAGCTGTTGGCAGTGTTCTCCCATTTTCTGTATTCCACAGCCATTGAGCATTACATTCTATACAAGTGAAAACCTGATTGTTGGGTCTTAGGTAACACAAGTAACTTTTACTGTTTGTTTACTCAGATGGTCATATATCTTGCTGTGATAAACATGAACCTTTACTTTTCAAGTTGATGTTTTAGTGCTGTCAGTCATGAGCCATCTGTAAACTTTATTTTGAAACTTAAACACATACTGTGTGGAAACATTTTGGTAATTTCCCAGTTTAGCATATTTAATCTCTTGTCTATAAACTAAAGAAACCATGCTAAGCATTCAAGATAGCTATGTTCCCTATGGAACAAACTCCAACCCTTAAAGCTCCCCCGTATGTCTTAGGTGCCCATCCATTTGATGCAGAGACTTAAAAATGCCATTTATACCACACCTGTCTCTGATGGATTATATTCAGTTTTTGCAAGCAATGTCAGTACCTCCTGTCTCAGAATCTCACAATAATAACTGACAGAATGCCCTCATGTTTAAATCTACATGTACCTCAGACTAAGACTAAATCTGTGCCTAAACCTCTTGAGTGATATTCATGTCATTTCTCTTAGCAATACACTCACTTCCATTGTTGCTGACTCCACCACCACTATCCTTGTGTTTTTTTTAACTAGTAACTTTTTTACACCCACAGGATGATTTAAAAGTCAGTAACAACATATTACTGAACATATGTAAAACAGTCTAAATATAAATTTTCTTCACAAAATGTAGTAACCTTTTGTAGTCCTATGTAACGTCAGAAAAATAACTTCTTTGGTGAAAATTCACATGCATACATATGAGTAAAAGTAATCTGGATGTAGTCATAATATACTAATTACAAGTGGTAATACTTTAATTCTTTTGGAAACGGACCACAAATTATTGATACTTATTGATTACCACCCTTTTCATGAATGAGGGTTTCCATACAGTTTCTTATAAGTTCATTGTTAAAATTCTTTATGAAGCTCAAGTTAACTTGTTCTTGTGAACTGTTAAATACGCATATCAAAATATTATCTGCATTTTCCTGACAAATCAACTTTGAATAAAGATGTCATAATTTAAATGTTACTTTTTTGTACAAAATCACCAATTTTGTATGTTTCAGATTAACAATTGCTAGTTAGTCAGGAGTCAAACATAGAATCTTCTGATTAGCATAAGCATAATTTTATACTTTGCTATCTCTGTAAACATAAAAAATGTTGTACTCTTTGAAATCCTTTCAGTATAATAGTTTGTCTTGTTTTACCTGATTAGAGCTTAACTTTAGCCAAAAAAACAAAATCCCTTTGTATTATAAGTAAGACTCAAGTTTGGATGGAGTCTGGAATGGTGGCAGTATACATCTCAGCTGTCCAGAATTTTGCAGAATGTTCTGATTTTTGTCTCAGCTTTTTGATCTTTTCCTCATACAATTTTGGTTTTCTGACAAATCATTGGCATGTCATTGCGGATTGAAGTTAGAAAATAATGGCAGACATGCTAATGTAAAACTTGTTATTCTATCAACTTTCTAAGTTTGTAAGAGCAATATTAAAATTCTGTCCCTATTTTTGGGCCTTTGTCCCCCCATTATTTATGGTGTTGTCCAGATTTGTAGCTCTAAGGTCTTGAGAGGTATGGACCGTGGCAGTGTTCTAACCTTCATCACGTTATGTGTCAGACTAACCCTCAGTCTATATTTTGTTGTACAGAGAAGTCAGGGAAGCTTTCCTCAAGCTCTGTACATTTCACCTGGTAATGGAGTTATGTATATCTCCTTTTTTTCCTCTCCACTTTGTGAAGGCATGTTGAAAGACAGTTGTGCCCATTACCATGAATATATGAGCAGGCCTAGTCTTTCCAGCAGCTCTGATTAATTAAATGGGGTCTATATTACATATCCGAACATTTAAATGTTCGAATCACTAAAGATCGACCTTTAGCGATCGAACATTCATATGTTTGAATTTGTAAGAAAAGAAAAAAAAAAAAAGAAAAGGAAAAGGTTTAAGCAGGGGGGCAAGCCCCCTTCACCCCCCGCTACTTAAATATACCAACACTGAGATCGCACTTCAGTGCACTACAGTGCGGAAACGGGAAATTTCCCATTCCCTACACTGTAGCGTGATCTTGGAGTTGGTATATTTAAGTAGTGTGGGGAGTGCAGGTTGGCTTGCCCCCCTGCTTATACCCTTTAGTTTTTTTTTAAATTTTTATTCATTTTCGAACATTTAAATGTTCGATCGCTAAAGGTCAATCTTTAGAGATTCAAACATTTAAGCATTCGGATATGTAATATAGACCCAATTAAATGCACTGCTATTTCCAGTTCTCATAGCATATCCACTGTCAGGATGGTAAAGGAAAATTGTGGATTTACTCAAAAATCTTAACCCTGTTTCATGTAATATCATAATAGCTCATGTGAAAAAGAAATTTTGTGAGTCAAGATTTTTTCTCTTAGCCATAGCTAAGCCTAGTATTAAAATAAGCTTTTATATTTTATTTACTCCATGCAAGACTGCTGATAATCTGTCACTGTGTTACTCAGAGTGTGTATACTCATGCTCTGTGTCCAAGTCTGTTGCACCTAAATTTACAGAATTACTGAAATGATGACCCTTTTTGTAGTTTTATGTTAGGTATCCTGTGTTTATCCAAAAGAATTGCAATATACTACAGATAATGTATCTCAAAACTCCCATCATTTCTTTTTCCTGGAGCCAGCAAATGCAGTACATGTGCTACAAACTTTTTTTGCAGAATGTACTCAATGTCAGTTTTTCTTTCAGTGGACTTGCAATGGTTAACTTTATTTATGTTCATTTTGTAAGCATCTGGGTGCTTTGGTGTGCACAGAACAATGTATTCCATTTTTTCATTGCAGTTCCTAGAAAAACAAATCATTTTGATATAGTATTTAGAAATCATAAATACTTAATCTTCACAGTACAGCAAATGCATATTTTCCTTTTGTCTGCTGGTCACATGTGTTACTCTGTGTCAAGAGACTGGGTGCCTCTAGGTTACCATAACCTAAAGCCACTCCGATGGCTTGCTGTGATAGGACTCATGACCTCCAGTGGCAGGTAAGGAGTTTTGTTGAGTAACAGTGACCTGAATATTGTCCACTGGCCAGTAAAGGCTGGGTGTTGTAGCCACCCACAATAGGGCTGGGCATAGTATTTTACACTTGTCAGTAGCCTGATTAAATTGTAACAGTTATTCTAAGCCCTTGGTTGAAGCACTTGGGCTTCAGACCAATTGTTTTACATTAAGAAGGTTTGTGGTCTGCACTCTTTTGGCAGAACAGGTAGCTTATATCCTTCTAAGTTGGGAGTTGCCGATTGAAGGCTTAGTGTCTGTTATTCTAAAAGTGTATTAGATGTTCGTGTTTCACTGTTGCAGTCATTGCAATTGGGTTATCCTGCTGGCAGGATACCCGCAGTCGGCCTGAATTCCAAAGTCTAGGTCCGGCATCGGTTGCTGTCACCTCCTCCCTGACGTCAGTACGCCAGGGGTATAAAAGATGCAGCTGACACCATTTTCTTCAGTCTTTCTTGCCACGCGGTGCCCGAAGCAAAAGCAGTTCGCAAGTGCCGGTCGGCCGACTCCTGAAATTTTCAAATTTGAATTTCAGATCCAAAGTCTTCATTAAAGCTAAGTACCCCGTTGGGGAAACTTTTATCTTGCTCCAGACCGATGTCAGAAAAAGTTAATAATTGTATTTCTTGTGGGAAACAAATACCTCATGAGGATTTTCACTGTATTCCTTGTCTAGGCCCTGACCACGACATTGCTAGTTGTCGGTTTTGTGCTAGATTTAACCAACGCACTATTAAGCGTCGGTATGATTTTGCATTTCATTATTTTGGCAGAAGATTCAATTATATAATGCCATCGGAACAACCGACTACCGGAGTTTATAAAAAGTGCAAAGAAAAAGAAAAGGGCATGCATCCGAGTTCCAAAACTGATGACGAGGCTTCTGCTAGGCCTCACGCCGGTTCGCCGGTTCTCAGTGAGGCGCTTTTGCAGCCCCTGATGCCCGCTACCTCAGAGCCACAGGCCGCTTCCGACTCCCACGTGGAGCTGACTAGGCCTCTGGAAACTGAAGGTAGTGGACACTCGGAAACTATTCCCTCAGATGGGTCCGGAGCCGCTGAGCAGGCATCGGCTTCTGAGTGTGTTTTCAGGCCTACTCAGTTATATGTGAAACCTACTTCATCTTCAAAAGCAAAGACTAAAGCAGCTCTAAAGACAAAGAAACAAGTACAGCATTCTCCTGGACAGGCCTCCATGCCTAAAAAACAGATGCTTAAAATGGCCGAAGACCTAATTACTTTGATCAGGGGTTCCCATCCCCCCTCCTGATAAGAGGCATAGGCAAGAGATAGCATATGAATCTTCAGATCAGGTTTCCATTTCCTCTGATTCCTCTTCTGAACAGGAATATTCTCTTCCTCCCTATGAGGATTCTGATGCTGAAGAATCTATCCCTTCAGCCTCTCCTCCTGAGGATTATTCTTTTGGGGAGACACTGCATACTATGAGGGAGCATTTCCACTGGGAGAGCCAAGATTACTTAGAATCCAAGAAAAGGCTCAGAGACTTCCTTTTATTACCTCAACACAGGCCCCTTGCTATCCCTCCTGTTTTAGACATTGTAGATGATGTATTCTCAGAGTCCGCTCTGTCTCCAGACTCTTTACCTCCAGCTCCTGTTAAGCCAGACAGATACTACAGGGTTCCTGATTCACATAAATTTCTTTATAAAAACCCTGCTGCTGACCCAGAAACTATCTCTCAGGGTCCCAAAGGGGTCAAGGCTTCCACTGCAAAAAACCCTATCCCCTCTGATAGGGATTCTAGGGCCCTGGACAGATGGGGGGGGGGGGTATTTATACTTCTGCTACCTTGGCTGTAAGAGCTTTAAATTGCCAGTTTTATATGCTTAAATATCAGCAATACCTTATGTCACTGCTTAAACAGAAAATGTTGACAAGTTCAGAATGTGCAGAAAACAAGGAAATGCAGGATTTACTGCATGCAGCTGAACAAGTGGGAAAGCATACTTTGCAATGTGGTTTTGATTCTCTAGAGGCCTCCTGCAGGGCCGCTGTTACAGGTTCTGTCATTAGGAGGCATGCTTGGTTAAAAGAACAGAATCTGCCTGATCATGTTAAAGTAAAACTATTAGATGCTCCATTACAGCATGATAATTTGTTTGGTGTTAAAGCAGAAGAGGTGTTGAAGAAAATGGAGGATAAAGCTAAATCTATGCAAACAGTCAAGGATTTCTTGCAGGTACAGTCTCCCAGATTTATCAGGAACTGGCCTACAAAGAATTGGTCCTTTCCAGTGTCAGACAGGCCACAAGAGGCAGATACAGACACCCCAGAGGCAGATCACAACCCCAAGGCTCATACAGGCCTAAACAATTGGGTGCTTCTACCTCCAAAAGCGGAGAGGAAAAATCACAGCCATGCAGGAAACAGTCTCAATGACTTTCCTCTGCCAGCACCAAGCACTTATCTTCTGGCAGCCCCTTTGGGGGGAAAACTAGCACTTTTTCAACAAAATTGGCACGTGATCACCCAGGACAAATGTGTCTTAAGTATCGTATCACAAGGCTACATGTTCCACTTTCACACCCTGCCAAGGCCAAACGGTATGCCAGACCTGCCACACAATCAATGGGCAGAGGCACAAAAACAAGTTTCATCCCTCATGGACATGAGATACATTCAGCTAGTGCCAGAGCAAGA
The DNA here is from genome assembly GCF_019279795.1 of Protopterus annectens. Classification (NCBI taxonomy): domain Eukaryota; kingdom Metazoa; phylum Chordata; order Ceratodontiformes; family Protopteridae; genus Protopterus; species Protopterus annectens. Next base: position 926,456,378 of record NC_056743.1, on the reverse strand, counting down.
GCAGGGACTAGGATTCTACTCAAGGCTATTCTTGGTGCCCAGAAAGGACAAAGCCTGGAGACCAATACTGGACCTGTCTATCCTAAACACATTCCTGGATATTCCAAAATTCAAAATGTTAACTCTGCAGCAGCTTCTGCCCATGCTGGGCAGGAAGGCTTGACTTGTGACTTTAGACCTAAAAGAGGCATACCTGCATGTCCCAGTCAGACAATCATGCAGAAGATACCTCAGATTTATAGCTGGCTCAGTGCAGTAACAGTTCTCTGCACTGCCCTCTGGCTTATCTACTGCGCCCAGGGTCTTCACACAATGCCTGGCACCAGTGATTGCATTTTGCAGACAAAGAGGAGTACAAATATATCCTTACTTGGACGACTGCCTTATTCAAGCAGAGGACAAGGACATTCTACTACAGCATCTGGCGTTTGTAAAATGATCACTAACAAGTCTAGGGTACACAGTAAACGAAAAGAAATCAAAACTCGTACCCTCTCAAGAGATAATATTCCTGGGTGCAAGCTTAAATACAACTGCCCAGATGGCTTATCTCACGCCAGACAAACACAGACAGCTGACTGCTTATTTCAAAATGTTGGCAAAAAAGACCCAGTTATCTGCAAGAAAAATTCTGCAGGCTTTGGGCTTCATGGCATCCTGCATTCTGCTAATTCCGTATGCAAGACTGCATATGAGGAAACTTCACTGGTATCTAAAAAGTGTTTGGACTCAACATTGCCACAGCCTGGAAACAATAATTACACTCATTCCCTGCTTGCAACAGGAGTTTCGATGGTGGGCAAAAGCCTGTCACCACAACACGGGACAGCCATTCACCTTACCCACAGCCAGGCAGACATTGACAACAGATGCATCAGATTATGCCTGGGGGGCCCATATGGCAGGAAGATGTATTCAGGGCACATGGTCCGCAAGTCAAATGCATCTACATATCAATCAAAAAGAGATGCTAGCTGTTCAAAATGCCCTGACAGCCTTCAAGGATCTACTTCATCCAGGACAACTACTGATAAGGACGGACAATACTACAGTCATGTGGTACATAAACAAGCAGGGAGGCACACATTCCTACCCTCTCTGCAGACTAGCCATGAATTTGTGGGACACAGCATTAACTTACCAAGTACATCTGCAAGCGCAATTCCTGCCAGGAAGGACAAATACTCTGGCAGACGAACTAAGCAGAAACCTAATGGATCCCCACGAGTGGAAATTGGATCCACAAGTCTTCAGCATGATAACAAGGAACTGGGGATGCCCGGACATAGACCTATTTGCCTCCCCTCACAACTACCAAATACTGAGATTCTGCACAAGGACTTATCACAAGCATGCATAGAAAGTGGATGCTCTATCTTTCAGCTGGAAAGACCTAACAGTATATGCTTTTCCTCCTCTGCCTCTCCTCCCCAAGGTACTCCTCAAGGTCAGACAAGAGAGACCAAAAATTATACTGATTGCCCCAGACTGGCCCCGCCAGCACTGGTACCCAATCCTAAAGAGCTTGTCTCAATGCCCAGCTTGGTCATTACCTTATATTCCTCACTTATTGACCCAACAAGACAGTCAGATACTGCACAGCCAACTCAGGACCTTAAACCTGGCAGCATGGCGGATAATGTAGCCAGTCAAAACACACCTCTCTCTAAAGCAGTGATGGCTGTTATTTTGGAGTCCAGGAGACCTAGAACCAGAAAATCTTATGCAGAAAAATGGAAGAGATTCAGCGCTTGGAACCAGGTACAAGGTTTTGACACGATTGTTCCAAATATTCCTCAGATTTTGCAATACCTAACTGAGATGCTTGATAAAGGCCTTTCCTTTTCATCAATTAAAATTCATGCCTCTGCCATTTCAGCTCATTACAATACAGAACCACCTATTTTTTTCTCATCCATTACTAAGGCAGTTCCTCAGAGGGGCCAGAAACATAAGACCTCCAAGGAGAGCACCGATACCTGCATGGGACCTCAACTATGTCTTGGAAAAAACTCACACTGCCTACATTTGAGCCAGCCTCTACAGCTGATATAAAATTCTTATCCTGGAAAACAGCTTTGCTCCTAGCAATAACCTCTGCTAGATGAGTCTCAGAGTTACAGGCACTCATGGCTGTGGAACCTTTTATCATTTTCTATCCTGACAGGGTTTCTCTGCAGACAAACCCTACATTTATGCCTAAGGTAGTGTCCAGTGTGGCCCTTAACCAAACAATCAATTTGCCTACCTTTTATCCAAATCCTCAGAATAAGGGTGAGAGAATTCTGCATTCTTTGGACATTCACAGGCAGCTACACTTCTACTTGGACAGAACCAAAGCTTTCAGAAAGACTGAACAACTTCTAGTGGCATATGCTGCAGGATCACAAGGAAAGCCTATCTCAAAGCAGACTATTTCAAAGTGGATAGGCCGCTGCATTTGTTTCTGCTATTCACAACATGGCAAATCAGTGCCTAAGGGCATTAGGCCTCATTCAACCAGAGCAGCAGCCACTTCAGCAGCCTTCCTCAGAGGAGTACCAACCAAAGACATCTTAGAGGCTGCAACTTGGAGTTCGGTGCATACTTTTACAAAGCACTGTCACTTACCTCTCTACTCTAAATCCAGAGCAGGTTTTGCCACTGCAGTTCTGCAGGGCTTGATAGCCTCTCCTAATTCTATTTAGCACCAGCCTCCCTACCTTAGCTTTGGGATTCAACCCAATTGTAATGACTGCAACAGTGAAACACAATGAACATAGTACAGTTGTGTACCTACCATAAATGTAGCTGTTCGAGTGTATTCACTGCTGCAGTCCAGGTTACCCTCCCACCATCCCCCTTTTCCTTTTCTGGGACTTATCTGTACTTCTCTATTCTCTACAACCTATGTGGTGTATTTGCTTGTAGATGAAGGAAAAGTTGTTGTTTGTGTATGTATGCTTATTGGCATAATTTAGCCTACCATTTTAGGGGCACCTGACATCTGGGGCAAGAAAAACTGAAGAAAATGGCGTCGGCGGCATCTTTGATACCCCTGGCTCACTGACATCAGGGAGGAGGTGACAGCAACCGACGCCGGACCTAGACTTTGGAATTCAGGCCGACTGCGAGTAGCCTGCCAGCAGGATAACCCATTTGTAATGACTGCAACAGTGAATACACTCGAACATCTACATTTATGGTAGGTACACAACTGTACTTTCTGGTTTAAGCACTTGGGCTTAGGGCAAGTTGTTTTACATTAAAAAGGTGTGGTTGGCACTCTTGTGAGAGTAGAGGGTAGATTCTGCCCTTCTAAGCTGGGAGTTTGTGGTTAAAGGTTTGTTGTGCTTGCTTATTTGAGCTGTTTCTTTCTGAAATTGGTACGCCTTCTTTGCTGTAGTATAGACTAGATTCAGACGTGCTGAATCTAGCTTTGTTTGTATAACCTGAGCACTAATCCAGGCCATCTTTTGTTAGAGAAGGTTCCCCTGCACCCTAGTACCAGGAGTGTTCAGTTAGAACTTGTCTGATCGAAGACTGCTGGAACGGGGCTCAGTTTTTAGCTTTTTATTGGTTAATTGGTTTAAATCGGTTTGCTCATTTGCTACTACTATATTTAAAAAAAAAAAAAAAAAAAGATACACTTTATGCATCGTCGCTTAGCTAGGGTTAAACTATTCCAGGCGCCATAAAGTCTGCTCTTCAAATTGTCCCTTAGAATCAGACAGTTTTTTAGTTTTAGCACTCAAATCTGTGTTTTTTTGAGCTCGGTACATGTTCATTGTAAGCACTAAATAAGCTACAAATTACTACAGCACTCAACTTTCCTCACTTGTCTGGAGGAAAACAGATGTTCTTGTTTCACTGTTGCAGTCATTCAATCATGTAACATTTGGGTTATCTTTCTGCAGGTATCCCGCAGGCAGCCTGAATATCCAAGTCTTGGATCCCTGCATCGGATGCTGTCTCTTCTTCCATGACGTCAGGTTGTCAGGGGTATAAAACATGCAGCCGACGTCCTTACATCAGTCTTTCTTGCCGTGCGGTGCCTGAAGCAGAAGCAGTTCGCAAGTGCTGGTCGGCCGGCTCCTGAAATTTTCGTTTTCGACTTTCAGAACCGAAGTACTCCGTACTCCGAACCAAAGTCTTCAAAAAAGCTAAGTACCCCATTCGGGATCCTTTTTCTTGCTCTAAACCGATGTCAGTAAAAGTTAACAATTGTATTACCTGTGGAAAGCAAATACCTCATAAAGATTTTCATTTGTATTGCATTCATTGCTTAGGCCCAGACCACGTTGTCCCTCGCTGTCGGTTTTGTGCCTTATTCAACCCCCGAACTATTTGTCTTCGGTTTATTTTTGCAGCAAATTATTTTGGTACTCGGTTTAACTATCCATAAATGGCTTCGGTAAGCCATCTGACTACTGACATTCCGAAAAAAACGTAAAGATAAAGTCCGAGACAGACCGCATAGGTCCATAGCTGCCGCCGACACTTCCATTAAGCTAGTCGCCAGTTCGCTGGTACTCATTGAGGCGTTTTCACAGCCACTGATACCTGCTACTTCAAAGTCGTAGGCCTCTACTGAGACCCATTTGGAGTCCGGTATGCCGCAAGATGCTTCTTCGACTATGGAACCTGAGGATGTCTCTACCTTGGATGGGTCTGGAGCCTCTATGCAGGCACCGGCTTCTGAGGGTGTATTCAGGCCTACAGACTTGCATTTCAAACCGATGCCATCTTCTTCTTCAAGGCTTAAAACTCGACCCACGCTTATAAAACCGACGTCCAAACCGCATGGTCAGGCCCAAATGCTTAAAAAACAAATGATAAGAATGGCTGAAGACCATATTACTTTAATTAGGGGAAGCCAGCTTTCTCCCTCTAAGAGATCTACAACTGATTTTCCTTCCGATTCTTCTGATCAGGATTCTGAAATTTCTGTTTCTTCTGATTACCAGGATTTGCCCTTATCTACCTATGAGGATTTTGATGCAGAGGATTCCATTCCCTCTGCTTCCCTTCCAGAAGATTTTTCCTTTGGTCAAACTTTGCACACTCTTAGGGAGCATTTCCGCTGGGAAAGCCAGGATTACTGTGACTCCAAAAGGAGGCTTAGGGAACTCTTACTCCTCCCTCAACACAGGCCTTTAGCTATCCCTCCTGTCCTGGACATTGTAGATGATGCCTTTTAGGAATCTAGCCTAGTCTCAGACACTTTACCTCCAGCTCCCAGGAAACCTGACAGGTATTACAGAGTACCTGACTCTCACAAGTTCCTTTTTAAGAATCCTACTGCAGACACAGAGTCCATTTCCCAAGGACCTAAAGGCATTAAGGCTACTACTGCCAAAAACCCTACTACCTCTGATAGAGATTCCAGGGCCTTGGACAGATGGGGTAAGAGGTAAACACTTCTGCTACTTTGGCCATTAGGGCCTTAAAGTGCCAGTTTCACATGTTAAAATATCAGCAGCATATTATGGAACTACTTAAACAGAAAATGATATTGATTCCTGACTGTGCTGAAAATAAAGAATTACAGGATTTAACGCATTCTGCTGAACAAGTTGGTAAACATACTTTGCAATGTGGTTTTGACACATTAGAAGCATCTTCCAGGGCTGCTGTCACTGGGTCTGTACTTGGCTTAAGGAGCAAAATTTGCCAGATCATGTTAAAGCTAAATTACTGGATGCTCCCTTAAACCAAGACTGCCTGTTTGGCAACAAAGCCGAAGAAGTCCTTAAAAAGGAGGAGGAAAAAGCTAAATCTATGCAAACTGTTAAAGATTTCCTACAAGTACAGCCTCCCAGATTTAGTAGGCATTGGCCTACTAAGAATTGATCCTTTCCTGTCTCTTCCAGGCCTTCTCAAGTCTAAACCCAGGAACAGCAGACCACCTAGGCTACAGTCTCAAGGTACTCACAGGCCTAAGCAGTGGGGGGCTCCCACTTCCAAAGCTGGAAGTAGTAAGACACCCCTATGGAAAAATGTCATAATGACTTAACCTTAAACCTTCCAAGCTCTGCTCAACTGCTTGCTCCCTTAGGGGGAAAAATCAACTTGCATGCAAAAAAATGGCAGCGCATTACCCAGGACAAATGGGTTTTAAATATAGTTTGCCAAAGATACAGGTTCCACCTTCACACCTTACCAACCCCAAACAGTTGGCCAGACCTACCCCCAAATCAGTGGGCAGAGGCTAAACAGCAGGTTTTCTCTCTTCTAAGTATCAGGGCTATTCAACCTGTCCCAGCAGAAGAAAGGGGACAAGGGTTTTACTCAAAACTTTTCCTGGTACCCAGAAAAGACAGCTCCTGGCGTCCCATCGTGGACTTCTCTCTTCTAAACACCTTTTTGGTAATCCCAAAATTCAAAATGCTAACACTTCAACAGCTGCTTCCTATGCTATGCAAAGATGCCTGGTTGGCAACCTTAGACTTAAAAGGAAGCTTACCTGCACATTCCAATAAGGGAATCTTGCAGGAAATACCTACACTTCAGAGCAGGCTCCATGCATCAGTTCTCTGCACTTCCCTTTGGCTTATCTACTACATCCAGGGTATTCACAAAGTGCCTAGCTCCAGTCATTGCATTTTGCAGTGAAAGAAATATTCATATATATATATTCCCACACCTGGACGATTGTCTAAGGCAGAAAGCCAGGACATGCTACTAAAACATCTGGCATTTGTAAAGACACTTCTAACCTCACTGGGGTACACTATAAACGAAAATAAATCTCATCTAGTACCCTGCCAACAAATTGTATTACTGGGAGCAAGCTTGAACACAACTTCCCAGATGGCTTACCTCACACCAGAGAAACAAGTTTATCTGACAGCCTACTTCAAACCACTATCCACAAAGACCCAGATATCTGCAAGGAAAATCCTCCAAGCCCTGGGGTTCATGGCCTCTTGCATTCTACTAATTCCATATGTGAGACTGCATATAAGGAAACTAAAATGGTATCTAAAAAGCCTATGGTGTCAACATTCTCAGGACCTGGAATCAATGATTCCTATCATTCCTTCTATAAAGACAGAGTTCCTTTGGTGGGTGGAGACCTGCTACCACAACAAGGGGCTCCATTCACTCTACCACCTGCCTCCCAAACCCTAACAACAGACGCATCAGACTATGCATGTGGGGGTGGGGGGTGGGGTATCTCACTTGGCAGGGCAGTGCATTCAGGGCAAATGGAACCCGAGTCAGATGCACCTGCATATCAGTCAAAAAGAAATGTTAGCTGTACAGAATTCCGTGACAGCCTTCAAGGACCACATTCTTCCAGTACAATTATTGGTAAAGACAAACAACACCACTGTTATGTGGTACATGAACAAGCAGGGGGGAACTCACTTGTACCCTGTCTGCAGACTAGCCATGGCTCTGTGGAGCACAGCCTTGAGCTACCACGTGCACTTACAAGCTCAATTCCTACCAGGCAAGCTAAATTCACTGGCAGACGACCTAAGCAGAAATCTCATGGACCCACACGAGTGAAAACTGGAATCAAACAAATGGGGAATCCAGAGATAGACGTGTTTGCCTCCCCTCAGAACTACCAATTGGACAAATTCTGCACAAGGACTTCCCACAGTCAAGCTTGGAAAGTGGATGCCCTGTCCTTCACCTGGGAAAGCTTCTCAGTTTATGACTTTCCCCCACTGCCTCTCATCTCGAAAGTTCTGCTAAAGATCAAACACCACAAACCAAGGACAATACTAATTGCACCAGACTGGCCACACCAGCACTGGTGCCCCCTCTTGCACAGTATGTCACTGCTGGAACCATGGCACCTGCCTCAGACCCCTTCCCTGCTGTCCCAGCAGGAGGGCCAGATTCTGCACCCTCAGCTCCAAACACTGAACCTTGCAACCTGGCTAATTCCTTGAGCTCTCCAGTACCATCCCTCAGTAAGCAGGTGCTAGATGTCATTCTGGAGGCAAGGAGGCCTAGTACTAGAAAATCCTATGTTGAAAAGTGGAAAAGATACTGTTCCTGGAGCCAAACTCGGGATGGACACAACAGTGCCCAGCTTACCGCATATTCTTCAGTACTTAACAGAGATGCTCCACAAGGGCCTTTCCTTCTCGTCAATTAAAATCCATGCCTCTGCCATTTCAGCATATTATAATACTGAACCACCCCTCTTCTCTCACCCCCTGCTAAAGCAATTCCTCAGAGGGGCCAAAAATTTAAGACCACCCAAGAGAACCCCTACTCCAGCCTGGGACCTTAACTTTGTACTGGAAAAGCTCATGTACCACCTTTTGAACCAGCGGCAACTGCAGAGTTCAAATTCCTTTCTTGGAAAACAGCCTTCCTTCTAGCCATCACTTCAGCAAGAAGGGTGTCTGAATTACAGGCCCTCGTGGCAGTGGAGCCCTTCATCATCTTCCATGCAGACAGGGTGTCCCTCAGGACTAATCCTTCTTTTATGCCCAAGGTGGTGTGTAGTGTGGCCCTTAATCAATCCATTCATTTGCCTACTTTTTTCCCTAATCCACAGAACAAAGGAGAACGAATACTGCACTCTTTGGACGTGTACAGACAACTTAGATTTTATTTGGACAGGACTAAGCCTCTCAGAAAATCTGAACAGCTGCTAGTTGGCTTTGCTGCAGGGGCAGAGGGGAAGGCCATTTCAAAGCAAACCATTTCTAAGTGGATAGCCCATTGCATTCATTTCTGCTATAAGCACCATGGAAAACCTACCCCACAGGGGATAAGATCACATTCCACCAGGGCTGCATCTACCTCTACAGCCTTTCTCAGAGGTGTTCCTACCAGGGACATCCTAGAAGCTGCTACTTGGAGCTCTGTACATACCTTCACCAAGCATTACCACATGCCTATTGTTTTCTAAATCCAGAGCTGGTTTTGCCACTGCAGTCTTGCAGGGCTTAATAGCTGGTCCTAATGCTCTCTAACTTCCTCCTCCCTTCCTTAGCTTTGGGAATTAACCCAAATGTAATTACTGCAACAGTGAAACACAAAGAACATAGTACAGTTGTGTACACTTACCATAAATGTAGATGTTCGAGTATATTCACTGTTGCAGTCCTGGTTACCCTCCCTCGAGCTCCCTTACTTCTCTTGGCTATACTTTTCTTCTTGTTTACTGTTTTTATGCTTTCTGGTGTATTTGCTTTTTCTTCGAGGTGTAACCTAACATGTAATTGCTCCCCATTATGGGGGCACCTGACATCTGGGGCAAGAAAAATGATGTAATGGCGTCAGCTGCATATTTTATACCCCTGACGACCTAACGTCATGGAAGAAGAGGCAGCATCCGATGCAGGGATCCAAGACTTTGATATTCAGGCTGGCTGAGTGCTACCTGCAGGTAGATAACCCAAATGTAATAACTGCAACAGTGAATACACTCGAACATCTGCATTTATGGTAAGTGTACACAACTGTACTTTTTTACTACTTAATAAATAAGCGCCTATCCAGGCATGTCTATGGGTCAGCTCCCGGTGTTTTCTCCTGTCTATCTGATGAATCTGGGCATCTTGGAGCAATGCAGAAATTGCCTCGTGTATACAGAAAAAAACTCTCCTCCTACCACCCAACACTACAACCTGTGAGAGATGCACTTATATAGCCAAACTGGAAGCAAAGCTCTCTTCACCCAAAACTGGATTAGACAGTCAAGAGGAGAGAGTAAACACTTGCACCACACCACACTACACTCATCGCATAGTCCCTCAATACCTGCACCACCAAAACACACACCTACATTCACGAAGGCTCTCAATAAAAATATGCCCAAGCAGCAGAGACCTCAAAAGCAGAAACGCAAGCAATCTCCACTCCCCAACACAACCCAAATGATACATAGCCCACAAAGTCAGTGTGCCACTCAACCACAGCCCATAAGGCATAACAACGTACCCAACATTCTAGTCATAGGTGACTCTATAGTCAGGTACGGTGATGTTCCACTCACCAGGCTTAACATGGAGAAAATTACTGTCAGGTGCCAGTACACCACATAACACACACACTCAGGTCACTCCACAAGTACAAATATGACTCTGTCATTGTCCATGTTGGTGTGAATGACCCAAGATGTACCTCCCTGGACTACATGAAATGAGACATGGAGGACCTCTCTGATCTTGTAGCCCAGGCAGGTATGACCCTAGCCCTGAGTAGCATCCTGCCATCACCCAGAGTGACACCACAGTACAAGGACAAAATGATTGACTTCAACAATTGGCTAAGCTTCTGGTGTCATTCAAAAGGGATCCAGAATCTATTTGGGATGACATGATCGACAGACCACGATGGTTTGCCAGAGATGGCCTGCACCTGTCACCCTTGGGATTCTGGATACTGGCTAAGGCTCTTGCCACCCGTATAGTGCCTTTTTTAGGCAAGGCTCAAATGACAAATTCTCCACCATAACAGGTACAAGCAAGCAAAATATGAGGGCAATGCTACTCAGTGCTAGAAGTCTAAACCTCAAAATGCACTCACTCGAGGCACTCCTTAAAATGGAGAACATCGACATCTGTGCAGTGACAGAGACCTGGTTCAAGGCTCCAAAGAGCACCATTGCATTACCAGGCTGTAATTCATACCACACCTTTCGGCCACCTAACCTGGACCGAAACACTAAAGGCGGAGGCGTATCCATATTCATTAAGGATATCCACATCTCCAGCCTTGTTGCTCAGCATAATGCATCCGAGATTATCCAAGTGCAACTAACTCTGGGCGAGACCACAATCCAAATTGTAGTTTGCTACAGATCCCCCACCACGCCCCAGGATTCCCACTCCTCATTTCTTAATCCACTGGAAAATATTAGGGTACAACCCAACACCCTAATAATGGGCGATTTCAACTACCCCACCATTAACTGTGAAAACTACTCATGTACAACTCTTCTGCTCAACATTTTCTGGAATTCATAAATTTCACCTCCTTTGATCAACTTATCCACACCCCCGCCAGGGGCAGCAATATCCTAGACATGGTTATTACCAGTATGGGCTACCGGTGTTCCACACCAGAGGTCAATTTCTCATTGGTTAGATCCGACTACAAGCTAATCACCCTAAACATCCACATCCCACCCCCGCCCGCCATTAGGGAAACCACCTTAAAAAATTTCTCCAAAGCCAACTTCATGGTTCATTACAGCTGAGTGCTCCTCCAGACATCTTCTGCAGTTAACCCCTACTGCTCCTCTAGGCGTCAAATATGGATTGTTCATATTTGCATTAATAATTCCAAAATCATGTTACTTACAAGGTACCAGGATATTTTGTCTTGAACCATATGTGATGGCAAACACAACTCTATTGATATTTGACCTCTTTCAATGAGAGTTTTCTAGAACTGTAAGGTGATAACTTAGTTTTTAAAGGCTTAAGCCACGCCCACTAGGGGTTAAAGGTGCACACTCAAAAGAGCTGCTCCGGAGTGACACCCATGCAGACTGACAACAGAGGTACGACTGCTGAATCCTACACAAATGCACTTTATAGGCACTTACACAAGTGCATGGGTCGTGCTATCCCTAACAGAACCAAGATGCTATCCTTCAAAAAAAAAGAAGCCAATCTGGTGGTCCCCTGCCATAAACAAACTCTACAACAGAAGAAAGAAACTGCTGCAAAAAAAGAGTAAAATCCCATGATTGAGAAACTCCCTGGTCAGCCTGAGTAAGAAGCTGAGATCCCTTATAAAATCCTGCAAAGCTAGTTATGAAAACAAAATCACCACTGTTTCTCAAGACAACCACAAAGCATTCTATAGCTATGTCAAGAATCTCATTGGCAACACTCAGATCTGATCTGAGTTACAGCACAATGGCACAAAATATACAGAACCAACTGATATTGCCAACATCCTGGCAGATCGGTTTAGTGCTAACTTTATCCCCCTCTCACCCCCAAAAGGGCCCATCTCTATACCAGAGGAATGCATAGTTCCTGTAATCACAGCTGCACAGATAAAATCCACACTGTCCAGAACCAAGAACACAGCATCCATGGGACCTGGCAACATCCCAGGCTGCGTTCTACACGAACTACAGAACGAACTGACACCCTACCTAAGTACAATCATAGCCTCACCTCAGGCTTTGTACCCACTGAATGGCACACAGTGATGGCTATCCCACTTCAGAAAGGTCCACCACGGACCCTGGGAACTACCGCCCCATTAGCCTGACGAGCCTGGTCTGCAAGGCCATAGGTTGGTACTAGGCTATTGGCCCAAGGGCCTACGTAAGCCTAGCCAACAAGGTTCCCTGGCTTACACCACCCAAGAAAGTTATGTATCATCATGGAACCATGGAATGTATCATCATGGAACTTATAAACAAAGACATTGGTAATCTCCAAACTCTGGACCCCATGCAGATGTTCATCGTGCATACAGCTGCAGTCATTACAGATGGGTTATCCTGCTGTCAGACGGGTCCTCGGTTGGCCGAATTCCAAAGTCTAGGTCTGGCGTCGGTTGTCGTCACTTCTTCCCTGACGTCAGTGCAGCAGGGGTATAAAAGAGGCAGCCGACGCCATTTTCTTCAGTCTTTCTTGCCGCGTGGTGCCCGAAGCAGAAGCAGTTCGCAAGTGCTGGTCGGCCAGCTCCTGAGATTTACGAAAGTATTTCAGCCGAAGTCTTCTTTAAAGCTAAGTACCCCGTTGGGGAAACTTTTCTTGCCTCAGACCGATGTCAGACAAAGTTAATAATTGCATTTCTTGTGGGAAGCAAACACCGCATAAGGATTTCCACTCTTTCTGTATACCTTGCTTAGGGCCAGACCACGACGTCACGGCCTGCCGTTTTTGATTCAACAAGCGCACTATTAAGCGCCGGGCGGAGTTCGCCCTTCATTATTTTGGCAAAAAATGTAATTATATCATGTCGTCGGATACTCCGACTCCAGTTTTGAGCAAAAGACGCAAAGATAAGGCCGACATCCGAGGTCCGCACCGAGTACTGAGACCACGCTTAGGCCGACTACCGGTTCTCCGGTTCTCAGCGAGGCGCCTACGCAGCCCCTGAGTACCGATGAAACTACATTACCAGTGACTTCAGTACCCGAGGTCGCAGGCTCCTCGGTCCCCATTCGTACTGCAGATACCGACGCCACTCTTGGCAGGGAATCTCAGAATTTAGTCAGGCCTGCCTTTTCTGAAGGCGTCTTCAGGCCTTCCACCTTCTCTATTAAATCTTTCACTAAATCTAAAGCAGCCATGAAAACTAAAAAACAGGGTCCTCAGACCTCCTCTCAAGGCCCCATGCCTAAAAAGCAGATGCTTAAAATGGCTGAGGATTTGATTACTCTTATCAGGGGTTCTCAGCCCCCCTCTGACAAAAGACCCAGATTAGAGGAAGACTACCCTTCCTCAGACCAGGCTTCTATTACCTCAGAACACTCTGAGGACCAGGATTATGCCTATTCCCCTTTCGAAGACTCTGATGCTGAGGAGTCTATTCCCTCGGTCTCCCCCCCTGAGGACTACTCTTTTGGGGGAACCCTGCATACATTGAGGGAACACTTTCACTGGGAAGGCCAAGATTACTCAGATTCCAAGAAAAGGCTCAGGGAATTTCTACTGCTCCCCCAGCATAGGCCCCTGGCTATCCCTCCTGTTTTAGATATTTTGGATGATGTGTACACAGAAGCCAGCCTTAATCCAGATTCTTTACCTCCAGCCCCTATTAAACCAGACAGGTATTACCGGGTTCCTGATTCTCACCAGTTCCTTTATAAAAGCCATACTGCTGACCCAGAAACTATTTCACAGGGTCCCAAGGGAATTAAGGCCTATACTGCTAAAAACCCATTACCTTCAGAGAGAGATTCCAGAGCATTAGAAAGGTGGGGGAAAAAGGTGTATACCTCGGCCACTTTAACCGTGAGGGCATTAAACTGTCAATTCCATATGTTAAAGTACCAACAGTTTTTGTTATCTCAGTTGAAAAGCAAAATGACACAAACAGAACAACCAGATTTGAAAGAGTTGCAGTATTTGTTGCATGGTGCAGAGCAAGTGGGTAAACATACCTTGCAGTGTGGTTTTGATGCTTTAGAGGCCTCATGTAGAGCTGCTGTTACAGGGTCTGTTATACGTAGACATGCTTGGCTCAAAGAGCAAACCTTACCAGATCATGTCAAAGCAAAATTATTAGATGCACCACTTCAAAAAGATGTATTATTTGGTGTTAAAGCTGAGGAGGTACTAAAGAAAATGGAGGAAAAAGCGAAATCAATGCAAACAGTGAAAGATTTCCTGCAGGTACAACCTCCACGCTTCAGCAGAAACTGACCTTCAAAAAATTGGTCCTTTCCAGCCGCGGACAGACCTCAAAGGGGCAGATACAGATGCCCAAGGGGTAGAGGGCAACCTCAAGGATCTTACAGAGCAAGACAGTGGCAAGCACCAACCCCAAGAGGTGGAGAAGGTAGATCACAGTAATTTAGAAAACAGACACAATGACTTCCCCCTATACCTGCCAAGCAAAGCTTTAATGGCAGCACCTTTGGGCAAAAAACTGGCATTATTCTCAAAAAATTGGCATATTGTTACAAAAGACAAATGGATTCTGGACATTATAGAAAGAGGCTACAGGTTCCACTTTCACACCCTTCCAAAAATGAAAGGCATGCCAAACCTGCCACAAAATCAAAGGGCAGAGGCACAAAGACAAATTTCCGCCCTCATGGATATGAAAGCGATTCAAGAGGTACCTGCAAAAGAACAAGGTCAAGGTTTTTATTCCAGACTATTCCTGGTACCAAGGAAAGACAAAGATTGGAGACATATCTTAGACCTATCCATCCTAAACACATATCTACAGGTGCCAAAATTCAAGATGCTCACATTACAGCAGCTTCTTCCCATGCTGGGCAAGGAGTCTTGGCTGGTAACATTGGACCTCAAGGAGGCATACCTGCATATCCCTATCAGACAAGATTGCAGAAGATACCTCAGATTTCTTGCAGGTTCAACCCATTACCAATTCTCTGCATTGCCCTTTGGCTTATCTACTGCGCCCAGAGTGTTTACGAAATGCCTGGCATCAGTAATCGCCTTCTGCAGACTACAAGGAATACAAATCTACCCATATCTGGATGACTGCCTGATCCAAGCGGACAGCAAGGACATACTATTGCAGCATCTGGTGTTTGTAATAAAACTGTTAAACTTCCTGGGATACACAGTGAACAAAAAGAAATCAAAACTAATACCTTCTCAACAGATAATTTTCCTGGGTGCCAGCTTGAATACAACCACCCTGATGGCCTACCTCACGCCAGACAAACAAGGGCAACTGTCTCAATACTTCAGCAAAATGGCAACTTTCACCAGGCTAACTGCAAGGAAAGTCCTGCAGGCTCTGGGATTCATGGCATCTTGCATCCTACTAATCCCATGTGCAAAGCTGCATATGAGGAAACTTCAATGGTACCTAAAAAACTTATGGTCTCAACACAGCCACAGCTTGGAAACAATTATACCACTTATTCCATGCCTTCAAAAGGAATTTTTGTGGTGGGCTCAAGCATTCCAAAGAAACACAGGTCTGCCTTTCTGTGTACCTCAAGCAACTCAAATCATCACAACAGATGCCTCAGACTACGCCTGGGGAGCACACATGGCAGATCAGTGCATTCAGGGAAAATGGTCCCAAAAAGAGAAGCACCTACACATCAACCAAAAGGAGATGCTAGCCGTGCAAAATGCTCTTATGACCTTCAAAGACCTACTGCATCCAGGCCAGTTATTGATAAGGACAGACAACACCACAGTGATGTGGTACATAAACAAACAGGGGGGAACTCATTCATACCCCCTGTGCAGGCAAGCCATGACCCTGTGGAACACAGCACTGGAATTGCAAATCCAACTACAGTCACAATTCCTGCCAGTGAAGGAAAACACACTGGCAGACAACCTAAGCAGAAATATGACAGATCCACATGAATGGAAGTTGCATCCTCAAGTTTTCACAAAGATAACTCAGAAATGGGGACAGCCAGACATAGATCTATTTGCTACCCACAGAAATTACCAGTTGAAAAAATTTTGTTCAAGGACCTATCACCCACAGGCCTGGAAAGTGGACGCACTCTCTTTCAGTTGGACAACATTGACAGTTTATGCCTTCCCGCCTCTTCCTCTACTGACCAAAGTTCTATTAAAAGCCAGAGCAGAGAGGCCGCAAATGATTCTCATTGCTCCAGACTGGCCAAGACAACACTGGTATCCGCTCCTAAAGTGCCTGACACATTCCCCACCATGGATCCTACCTCTAGTCCCTCTTCTGTTGTCCCAGCACAACTACAAAACCCTTCACAGCCAGCTCAAAACCCTAAATCTAGCTGCATGGAGAATTCCTTGATTTCCCAACAGACTCTCCTCTCCAAGGAGGTGCAGGATGTCATCTGGGAGGCCAGAAGACCTTCTACTAGAAAAGCCTACTCCGCCAAATGGAAACGATTTTGTTCCTGGAATCAAGAAAAGGGCCAGAATCCTTGGGTAATAAATATACCTCAAATTTTACAGTACCTAGCTGAGATGTTAAACAGTGGACTTTCCTTCTCCTCCATCAAGATCCACGCTTCAGCCATTTCTGCACAATACAACACAGACCCTCCTTTATTCTCACATCCTCTCTTAAGGCAGTTCCTCAGAGGGGCAAAAAATATAAAACCCCCAAGGAAACCACCAGTCCCAGCTTGGGACCTCAACTTCGTATTGGAAAAGCTGACCCTTCCTCCCTTTGAGCCAGCTTCTTCAACAGAGCTACAATACTTGTCATGGAAAACAGCCTTTCTTCTGGCTATCACCTCAGCACGCAGGGTTTTGGAGCTACAGGCCCTCGTGGCTGTGCAACCATTCATCATTTTCCATCAGGACAGAGTTTCCTTACGAACCAACCCTACCTTTATGCCAAAGGTAGTATCCAGTGTAGCTTTGAATCAGACTATCCACTTACCTACCTTTTATCCAAATCCACAAAACAAAGGGGAAAGACTACTACATTCCTTGGACATTCACAGGCAACTTCGTTATTATTTGGACAGAACAAAGCCATTCAGGAAATATGAGCAACTCTTTGTGTCCTATGCTACAGGTGCTCAAGGAAAGGCTATTTCCAAACAGACAATTTCAAAATGGATAGCCCACTGCATGCACATTTGTTACTCATTTCATGGAAAAACTGTGCCTGCATACATCAGATCCCACTCCACCAGGGCCACAGCTACCTCTGCATCTTTCCTCAGGAGGGTCCCTACCAAGGACATTTTGGAAGCAGCTACTTGGAGTTCAATGCACACTTTCTCCAAGCACTACCACCTTCCACTATACTCTAAATCTAGAGCGGGCTTTGCCACAGCAGTCTTGCAGGGCATCCTCCTCGCTTCTCCTAGTTCCACTTAGTGCCTACCACCCTTACTTAGCTTTGGGATTCTTCCCATCTGTAATGACTGCAGCTGTATGCACGATGAACATAGTACAGTTTTGTACCTACCATAATGGAGATGTTCGAGTGCTCATACAGCTGCAGTCCAGGTTACCCCCCCCCCCTCCGTCCCCTCTTAGGACAGGCCTTATGACAAACACCTTTATCATATAACCTATTTGGGGTATTCTTTTATAGTGTATTTGCTTGCAACT
Source organism: Protopterus annectens (assembly GCF_019279795.1). Lineage (NCBI taxonomy): Eukaryota > Metazoa > Chordata > Ceratodontiformes > Protopteridae > Protopterus > Protopterus annectens. The sequence goes on along the minus strand of NC_056743.1, from coordinate 926,438,724 downwards.
ACTGTTTTTTGATTTATCTATATTGCATGTTTGCATAACATTATGTTTTGCCTTCCTTCTGGGGGCATCTGACATCTGGGGCAAGAAAAACTGAAGAAAATGGCGTTGGCTGCCTCTTTTATACCCCTGCCACACTGACATCAGGGAAGAAGCGACGACAACCGACGCCGGACCTAGACTTTGGAATTCGGCCAACCGAGGACCCGCCTGACGGCAGGATAACCCATCTGTAATGACTGCAGCTGTATGAGCACTCGAACATCTACATTTATGGTAGGTACAAAACTGTACTTTCGGGTTTGTAAAAGGCAGATCATGTCTCCTAAACCTGATAGACTTCTTTGAAGCAGTCACCAAAGCCGTAGATGAGGGTAAGGTGGTTTACACAGCCTATCTAGATCTCACCAAGGTTTTCTACACCATCCCCCACTCTGGAATTATAGATAAACTCACTAAACTAGGTATAAGTTTCTATGTCACAAGATGGGTTGCCAACTGGCTCACTGACAGAAGCCATACTGTGAATGTAGCAGACTCCAAATCTGACTTCAGACCAGTGACAAGTGGAGTACCACAGGGTTCAGTCCTGGGTCCTCTCCTATTTGGTATCTACTGTTCTGAAGTACAGGCTAACATAGAAGGTCTTTGGCTAACGAAGTTCGCAGATGAGTGCAAACTAGAAGCCATAATCGAAACTCCTAACAATGTGGACATCCTACAAAAGGTCCTCACTGAGACAGATGCCTGGTGTCAAAGCCATGGCCTCAGGCTCAATGCCAAAAAGTGCATTGTCATCCCTTTTGGTAAAAACTCTGTACCCATGGACTACCACATAGGCGGTAGTCTACTACCGAAAGTGTGATAAGAGACCTTGGGACACAGGTGGACAGTAGTCTCTTCTTTGATAATCACATCACCACAGTAGTCAGGAAATCCTTCTACATGGCACACCTCATCACAAAAGGTTTCTTATCCAGGTAAAAAGAAGTCATTGTTCCCCTCTACTCGTCACTCATTAGACCCATTATAGAGTACAATGCCTCTTTTGGTATGTACCTCACAAGACATCTACAACAACTGGAAAGGCTGCAGAAATACATCACAAAGAGGATTACCAGCCTCAAACAGATGCCCTACGTAGACCATCTCAAAAAACTCCAGCTTTACTCCATCGCATGTTGCCTACTCAGAGGCGATGTCTGCCTAACATACAAAGCTGTGTCATACCCAGAGCTGTTGGACATGCTCCACTTAAAGAAATCCCAATCCTTCCGAGCTACACGCTCTAGGGACTTAAACCTTGTCACCACAATAAACAGAACATGCTGGAAGGATAGATTCCTGTCCCAGAGACTCCCCATATTTTGGAACAAACTACCTATCTGTATCAAACAAAGCTCCTCATTAGCACTCTTCAAGAAAAATCTTGATGATTGGATGGGAAATAGGAAAGTCACCCTGGGGATCATTTCTGTGGCTCTGCTCGACAGGGACACAGGTAAATAATTTTCTTGGATGGTGAACGCCAGGGTACCTTTTTGGCTAGGCTTATATAGGCCCTAGGGCCAGTAGTCTAGTACCTACCTATGAACCTATGAACTTCCTGATACAGATAATGACCATGTACTGAGTTGCCCTTCTACACAAAGGTACAGTGTACATAATTGATCAGTGAAAACTTTGCTGGCCTTGGCAGAGAAGATGGCGCTGATACACATCCACATGATGGTGGAAATGTAAGCAATGTGTCCCATTATACATCTTATGAAACTAGTCATTATATTGTTCCTGGACTTCATGTATCCATGGAGCTACTGATAGTGCTGGATGATTTTCTTGTAAATGCCAAGCAGTGTAGCACTCCATGAAGGCCTGAGTAGCAGCAAACTCTGCCCAGAAAATACTTTGGCAGATCTAATGATGATTCTGAGTACTGTCCGCATGTCAGGGGCCAAATGTGATACATGATGGCATCAGGCATCCCTGTGAAACTTTTCTATGGATGGTATACCCATATCAGATGCAGTGCACTCATCTGTTGTGAAAGCAAAAGGGGGCGCATCACTGGATTTACAACCATGGGAAAGCCCCTCTGAACAGTGTGCAACCTTGCGTTCATCTTTGGGTGAGAGTGCAGTTTCACATTGTACTGTCAGTGCTCTGCACCCTAGATTCAGGACAGATGATGTTACAGTGTTCTTTTTCTGTGACTGTGGTATTTTTGTCTCAGCATCATTGCCAGCCCCTGCAAGGGTGCCAGCATATGCCTGGTGTTCTGCCCCAGCCTTCACTTGTATCATTGTGTTGCAGTATTCTGGCCTGTGACTATCTGTGCAGAAACTGTGGCACCTGTAGTATGTATACTGTGTTTGTTCATGCAGCAAGATGTATGCAGCCCTCATGTATGTCTCCTGCCATCCTGATGTGGTAGTATTCTTGATGTTCCTACATAAAAAAACTTATGCGGTAGATCCTATGGCCAGCATATAGTCTGTATGTACAGTTGTGGTATAAGTTCTGTGTGATACTAACTTAGTGCATCATCTACTGAGATGCATGAGTGTTATACCATCCTGGTGCCAATGTCTACTCCTTTCAGGATTATCCCAGCACCACTGTCCCCATTGAAGGACTCCAAAAACTCCCTTCACCTCTGTTAGCTCATGGTGCCTGGTTATCCCCTCCAAAGGCTGGCCTCTGTGCTGCCATGGAGTGTGCCTCTGCCTTGCCATGGTATATCTTATTGTGGTGGCATGGCTGTGATATTACTGCAACATGTAATTTTTGTCTCCCAGCAGCACTGATGTCATTGAATATTGCCACACATTGTAAAGGCTGGTTAGCACCCCCTCTATTGACAAGCTCTGTCCATGGGTCCTTAGTGTCTGCAGGAGGATATTTTCAGAGGGGCTAAAATCGTTTTATCTCAGCCATCTACTGTGTTCTCCAAACATAATGATACCTATGAAAACAAGAGACATAGATGTACAGTGTTTAGTAGTGTGAACAGTAGTTTGACAGCTGCAGACACAGGTAAATGACATATACCATACTTTAGTGAGGGGCATATGTGTGAACATATACAGCTGGTGGACCTGCCACACATGTACATCTGCACTCATTACATGGTTGATCCTCTCAGGTAGTTACTGCATGCATATGTGACAGAAAGGAAGCACTTACTGCTAACAGTAGCACCTAAAGAAACATGGTAGACACAACTGTTAAGCACTGTAGTGGAAGAAATATGCATGTGTTAGCATAGTATAGCTGTAATCACAGGGCATAACTGGATGTATAGGAACAGGTACTTCTGGAATAATGCAGAGAGTTGTGACCAGTGCAGTTTATGAACCCACAATATTTATAGGTAGATATATTGCTACTTGCTCCTCTTTGGTGCACTGCATTCCTCTGCAAGAGTACACATTTTAGGCAGTTAGAGAAGTACATCTTCCCTCACCTTTCCTGTATGGTGCTTATGTATACTTCCTCAGAGCTTTTTCTGGCCCCACAGACTGATTCTTTACTTCTGCACACCATTTTGTATAACTTCAAATTCACTTGCAGGGTTGGAATGCTTTAGCATTTAAGTATGATGACATGCTGTCTGTATCTGCAACTTTTTACCATTTTGCATACATCAACAAATGAAACCAAGTACTATAACAGGCTATGAATCTCTCTATTTTGCTGTTGCATGTATGAGGCAGATAGTGCAACTAGGTTCTCAGTGCTTCTGACATCCTGGACTCATAGACTTGTGCACAAGACCTGCGTAAGTATAAACGTAAGTCATGCTCCTAAAAAACAACAGGCTGTATTTTCAAAGTTATGTTTTTTGCATTATTTACTGGTTGCTTTGTTACTCCTTGTGAAAGTGCCATCATTGTCAGATGATATTTGCATGGCAGTTGCCACTTCAGAGAAGACCTGCATGGTCTGTGAAGTAGAGCAAGATTATACTTTGCCTCCTTTACAGACAGTTCTGGAAGTTGTTGCTGGATCCTTATAGTGACCCCTTTCGAAAAGTTGATGCTTGCTGTGAACTTCTAAGGCTACAAACATTCCCAAGAGGAGTGAGCAGTGCAGGCATTGCTATGGTAACCTGTGATACCACCACCTTGATGCTTTTTATGCGTGAGAAGTATAAGATAGGCAACAACTCCCCAAATTGTGTCATGACTGTAATTGTAAACTTTTTTTAAATTTTTGGATGTGTCGTCTGTGTCCTGTGCAAGACTGTTCATGCTACTTGCAGATCTTTCTGTTACATGTAGTTAACATTTTTGGTGGTGCTGGGTAGGTAATGTGAGGAACTAATATGGGTAAAGGAAGTGGTAATGGAAAATAATGTCACTGTCCTGCATGTGGATATGTTATTGTTCCTGGCCAGTTTTCGTTTCATTAAATATAGACATATCATGTAGACTACTGTAAGGTGCTTATTTGTCAGGTGGAAATTGTAGAGGGATGCATTGAGATATGCTAATGATATAATTGGTTGCATCCCATAGGGACCTGCTATGTGGTGAGATTATGCTTATGCAGGTTGCTTGCATGCTAACGCGTATGTGCCTGTGTGCATGAGAGTCGTATATCTCTTGTAGCTCTATTTACTTATTTACAGGGGACACATACCACTAGCCACTGAAAATAGAAGTTGTCCCAGACTCAAAGTGGAGGGCTTCAGATTCATTTTCTTGCCCTTTGGTTTTCTGCTGAATCCAGGATATTCTTAAAGTGCCTGGCTTCAGTAATTGCCTTCTACAGGATCAAGGACATTCATATTTACCATAGCTGGATGGCTGCCTCATTTAGGCACCAACACTAGAAGAGGCACAGTAGGCAATACAGTTCACTCTTGCCAGCTGCCAAAACCTTGGACTCTGTTTAAACCTGCCAGTATTGCACCTGCTACCCCTAATCAGATTTTGTTAATTGAAGCCTGTATGGGTGCCATTCTGTAGCGGACCTTCCTCCCTCAAAAAAGTCCTCTTCCTGACAAATTCCATCACATCTCTATCACAGGGAGTTTCTTATGACAGTGAGTTACATGGCTTCTTCAGTCTTGATGTCCCACTAGCAACACTGTATATGAGGAAGTTTCATTGGTACCACAGATGGTGCCAGCATGTTCATTATTTGGAGCATCAATCCCTTTCCCTGACCATTATCAAGAAAAAGTTAGTGATCCTTTAAAAGCTAGGCCCAGACACATGGATGCTAACAGAAAATTCCTTGGACTCTGCTTGAGGAGCCCACTCAGGGGATCTCAGGACCCAAGAAGTCTGTTTCTTCTTGGTCCTGCTTGCTGTCATTCCTGATGAACATCAAGCCTCTAATCTGAGTCAGACGTTTGTTTTCCTGTACTTGGGACATCATCTGCACAGTTTGAGGATGAGAGCCATCCAAATGGGGATGTCGTTCAGGCAGCCATGATGGTATCTTAGCAAATCCTTAATGATAATTTGATGAAAATTTGAGGATAACGTTTTCCGTACAACCAGCAAAACATTCTATCAAAGATCTTTATCTCTGTTGCCAAAAGAGGCATGGGTCTGTAGTTGTCAGGAAGTGAGTGATCCTACCTTTTTTTCCAAAATGATAAAATATCAGCCAGTCTGATAAAGTAAGGTAGGGATCCTTGATGTGAGATTGCTGAAAACAGCTGCAGCAGAGGAAACACTGTTTTCATTTTACACATTTGAAGAAACCAATTGGGAACCTGCCTGTGTCTAGTGATTTCTCAAATGCCAGTGAAGAGATACATCGATCAATTTCCCCTAATCTCAAGGGCGAATTTAGCAAATCACAATTCTTAGAATTGATGTGGGAGTACTTGAATGAAAGAAACGGTTTAGTAACACAGGGTTAGGAGCTGTGCCAGCTGATACAGATCTACATAGAAATCTTAAAATATGTGATTAGCCTCATTGGGGACAAGATACTCCCTCCTGCAACCATCTTTCAAACAATTTATGTTTTGACTTATGTACCTTTAACTGTTTGTGTTGTATGCTTGGGAGGCTTTAGATGCATATCCCAAGAAGAATGCCTTTGTCTCTATTTGTGTCAGAACACTTTTCTCTCTGACCTTAGTGGTGCCTCTGAGAAAGTGTTTTTCTTTACTTACTTTTCTTTTAATGCTGCAGCTGCATTACACAAATTTTCCCCCTTCAAATTTGCAGTTCTGGATGCAATTCCACAAGCTCCAGATTTTTCCCCAACTGAATGACCATTTTCCCCACCTCTCTTTTGAAGGCCTCCCATTAGGCTACAAATGAGACTGCAATCTCTTTTAAATCCAGTCCAGTTGCATTAGACCCATTCCTTAAGCTGTTTTCTGTGTCTGTCCCTCTGCAATAACTTTGATCCAGCCTTTGCTCCCTATATCTTTTAAGCCAACCATGATTCTTCTAGTTGAGTGACACTGAGCAGTACTCATGGAAAAATCTGTCAGGCTGACTATGCCTATGGTTAGAGAAAGAAATATAAATATTCTAGCCATAGGGTTTCTGAGATGCCAGGGGTCTTATAACAAAAATTCAGAGAAACGATTTAGAGAAAAAGGAAGAACTGCAAAGAGCATGAGGAACCACATGGGTGCGCCATTTTACTGATGTTAGTGAAGAGATGTCCAGTCTGCACCTTTACAAAGTTATGCAGAGAAGATAGATGAAGTGGACTGATGCATATCCTTTCATTGATTTCTGCTGCAGAACCCCTTAGTGAAAAAGAGATTACAGTTTTTGTTTGGAGCAGATCATCATGTAGAGGTATAGTAGTTGCATTCTTGCTATATGCAATACACTTTGTAAGTGCTTATACAGCAGCAGACACCATTGTTTGCTTGGTCTGCTTTAAATTTAGCCAGTATGAAGTATGTTAGGCAATATGCATGTACTTAATGTGGAACTTTTGTTCTCTGTGTTATTTTTCTTCTGTACATTATATAATTTATTAATTAATAATTGCTATATTGCTTTTGCAGTTATGTCTGGTAGAAGAAGAAGAAGGTGTGTATATCTATGATCTGTTTGGTACAGTTGCCCACGTTCTGGATCCCCGGACTGGTGGAAACCTTGTGGCACACATTAAAATTGGTGAAACTTATCACCAGAGGAAGGAGGTGAGTCCTTTGCTAAATTCAGCAGTTTGAATGGTGCGGGCGTATAATGAAAGAATAGTAGTCTGATATTTGGGAAAGCTGTGAATTCACAAAACTGAAAGACCAAAGTGCAGCAATAAACCCGGGCAGTACCTTATATTGTCCCTTAAGTAATACTAAGGGAGATAAACCCTGAGTTTTTGAGTATTCTAAAATAAGCTGCAGAAGGCAGTACCTAGTAAATTGCTGGAAGAAAGAAATCTATCATTGAAGATCTTCAGTAAAGGTTACAGTGGTCGGGTTTGTATTTTCCACCTTTCATTATTCAGCTGAAAATTTATAAGATCCTGTGCTTGTGGATGTCCACTTGCCCATTCCAACACACATTCATCATGCAATGTGCCAGATGCAGGAATGCACATGCCAACTGACCTGGTAACCGTCCATGATAAGGCTGACTGCTGCAGTATCATTCATATTAGAACTTAGGAGTTAGCTGTAGGTGGATAGCTGCTCATTTGCTGTGCTGGTTTCAAAAAGGCACTTTCCTGGGTACTGTGGTAAGTACCCAAATTCTGATTTTTCTGTACTTGCTGGTTTAGTGTATTGCTGTAAAATGTTTCTTACTGTAATTTTTAAAATGCCTTAATTGTAATAACTGTTTATTCACCCTACCTGTATGTATTATAAAAAATAATATCCCATTATATAACTTTTACTGTTAAAAATTAATGGCCATTGTGCTGTTTATATTGTTTGTTGCTTTTGTACTTTGAACTGTACTTAATATATTGACTGGCAGTTGTGGCCTTGGACATGCCTGAACAGGGTCTTTAAACCAGAGTAACAACTGGGTTAATAAACAGTAAGTAAATCAAGTAGTACAATACATTGAAAAACATCGACTTTTGCTTTTTTGGTTGTGATTTTGAAGATCTTTCTGAGGCTAATGATATTCCCAGAAAAGATCACCATCGTGTGTACATCCAGGAGACAGATTCTGTCAAATGATTGTCACCTTCAGTGATATTTTTTTCTACCTCAGTAGGCATCACTTAATGTCAGCATCTAAAGTCTGTATGCTTATGAGGAAGAAAACTTTTTATGGCTTTTATCAAATACAGAAAGCTTCTGGCTTTAGGCTGATCATCAAGCACATATTCCTCTAGTGATTCTAATGAACAGAAACTGAAGCACCATTTTAAGATGGATAGACCTAAAATGTTAAGGCAAAGAGCATGAGGCTTTAATGGCCCCATCAATCCTCTGTGGACCAGTTGGCACCAGCTTTAGTGACTACAGCCTTGTCTACCCCAGCATCTTTTTCTTCTGCTTCCCCAATACATGTTGCGTCCTTTTAAGTCTGACACTGGGCTAGCAAGTTTGCAGCCTTTGTACACCACAGAATGGTTTTCACAGGAAAACTTTGTCCCCATCATATAGCCACGGAGAAATTATCAAATCCAAGTAATGTGTTAGTGACTAACAGCACAATTCCTGCAAATGTAGCTGTCAGATCAATGCTTCATTCAGGAAGGCTTTAGCTGAGTTTGCATTGTTGCCAAGGCATTTACTATAACTGATTTTTATAGGTTCATAGGTAGGTAATAGGCTATCAGCCCGAGGGCCTATAGAAGTCTAGCCAAAAAGGTACCCTGGCTTTTACCACTCAAGAAAATTATTTTCCTGTGCCCCTGTTGAGCAGAGCCACAGAGGTGATCCCTGGGGTGAATTTCCTATTTCCCATCCAATCATCAAGATTTTTCTTGAAGAGTGCTAATGAGGAGCTTTGTTTGATATAGATAGGTAGTTTGTTCAAGAGTATGGGAAGTCTCTGGGCCAGGAATCTATCCCTCCAGCATGTTCTGTTTATTGTGGTGACAAGGTTTATGTCCCTAGAGCGTGTAGCTCGGAGGGATTGGGATTTCTTTAAGTGGAGCATGTCCAACAGCTCTGGGTTTGACATAGCTTTGTATGTTTGGCAGAGATTGCCTCTGTGTAGGCGATATGCGACAGAGTAAAGCTGGAGTTTTTTGAGACTGTCTGCATAGGGCATCTATTTGAGGCCGATAATCCTCTTTATGAGGTATTTCTGTGGCCTTTCCAGTTGTTGTAGATGTCTTGTGAGGTACATACCAAAAGGGGCATTGTACTGTACAATGGGTCTAATGAGTGACGAGTAGAGGGGAACAATGACCTCTTTTTTTCCTGGATGAGAAACCTTTTGTGATGAGGTGTGCGACGTAAGGGATTTCCTGATTACTGTGGCGATATGATTATCAAAGGAGAGACTACTGTCCACCTCTGTCCCAAGGTCTCTTATTACACTTTCCGTGTTAAGTAGACTACTACCTGTGTGGTAGCTCATGGGTACAGAGTTTTTACCAAAGGGGATGACAGTGCACTTTTTGGCATCGAGCTTGAGGTCATGGCTTTGACACCAGGCATCTGTCTCAGTGAGGCCCTTTTGTAGGACATCCACATCATTAGGAGTTTCAATTATGGCTCCTAGCTTGCAGTCATCTGCGGACTTCGTTAGCCGAAGACCTTCTGTTTGTCTCAGAACATGCTCTTGATTGCCATCCTATCCCCTGTCATGTGCTAGGTGCTAGACTACCTAATTTCAGAAACAAATGGCTTTACCTGACCACAGAGTTTTGGTAAAGGTAGGCAATTACTACAAGATACAAAACTGAGTTTAGTGCATCCACTCTAAAATGTGGATCCCATTCCTTGCCTAGTTGACATGTCTGTAGTAGTGCCCATCTTAGAGTATATTCTTTATTCTACTGACATAGAAAGTGTCTCTCTGGAAGTGCAGGGGACAGGATTTTATTCTGGACCTTTTCTAGTGCCTAGAAAAACTGACTTTGAAGACCCATTTATGGACCTATCCACTCTAAACAAATGTCTTTACATGAAGAAGTTCATAATGTTAATTCAGTAGTGGCTTCCTCCTTTACTGCTACCAGATATTGTCTTGGTCAACTTAGACCTGATGCAGTCCTACCTTCATATCCAAATTTTTAAGAAAGGCAGTAGGTTCCTGAGGTTTGTAGCAGAGATGTAATATTTCCATTTCACGTCCTTAGCCTTTGGACTCTTAGCTGCTTCCAGGGTATTTACCATATGCTAAACTTTAGTCATTTCCCACTTCAGATTGAAGGGCATTCATATTTACTCATTCTTGAGTGACTGCTTAATACTGTCTCTTTTCCAAGTAGAAGCTAAAAAAGGCATTGGATCACTTTACCGTTCGCCTGACCAGTTTGGGCAACTTCTTCAGCTACCTAAAGTGTGGCCATTTCCCTACTCTTGACATGACATCCTAGGAGCAGGACTGAAGTCCAAGGAGGGCAGATTTTTACTCTTATTAGAAAAGATGTCGATGAGCTTGTTTTTTGTCTTCATTCATGGACATGTTTTTCTTACAAATAGTAAAGAGGACTTGCATGAGAGTAAGGACCATCGTGATTTCACTTTGATACATGTTTTCCTCCGTTTTCATGGTCCACCTAGCCAGGCTACACATGGAAAAAGATATTTTAGTACCTGAAGAACCTATGGCATTGACATTTTCACTCACTGGTGTAGGTGGTATTGACTTGTATCGTCAGAAGTATGCTATACATAACTCCCCAAACTCTGAACTGCAACAGTCTTTGCTTGGGAAGCTCACATGGGAAGGTTCAAGGAAGATGGATAACTAGGATAGAGACATGCACATCAGCCATCAAGGAGATGCCAAACATCACATAGCTCATTCAATTTCTGCTTTCCTTAAACCTCATTCTGCCTTCAAAACATTATTCTGCTTGTATTGTTCCCACAATTCACATTATTTCTATGTAATTTGCTATTACCCTTTTAGTTATTTTATCTCTGTTACTATATTCACTACTTCTAGTACAGTTGGTTTAGACTTTGATTTCCATTTTCTAGTATTTGCTTTTTTCGGCAGCCACCAGAATTAAACATAGCAAAGCCTTACTATGTCTAGGCAATTCCAATTCTGTATCACAACTCAAAAAACAATTTTATTAGTTATACCAATTTTCTAGCCCAGTATTTCTGATAGAGAAGTCTACAGGGGAATTTTTAAAGTTTGCCAACACATTACACTCCCAAAATATGTTTTCAATTACCTATTTCTTCCCATCATACCACCAACATTTGCAATCTCCCTGAGGAATAATTCTTTGAAGTCTGATTTGGGTATAAATATAATATTTTGGAGTCATATATGTGTGTATATATATATATATATATATATCAAATGCTTTCTGTGCATGAAGACCCACCAACAACAGTGGTATTTTCTTAACATTCTGCTTCCCTCTGGATTGTCATTGTTCTATTAATGTCGTCAAATGTTTGCCGCCCCTCCACAAAACCACATTGATCTATATCTATCAATTTTGGCATCACCTTTGCCATTCTTTAACCTACTATAAGACATAAACACTTTATAATCATGGTTTAGAATCGAAATTGGCCTATATGAAGTTGGATCTGTTAGGTCTTTACATCTTTAGGTATTACAGCCACCATTGCTTTCTTATAGGATGTTGGTGCATCTTCTCCTTTTAAAATCCAAATCATTGTCACTTTCTTCCCTTCTGTCTTCCAGACATCCACAGGAATACCATATATTCCTGAGGACTTTCCTGTAGATGGGTTAAACCTCACCATTTTAGTCTCATCTTCTCCTACCCTAATTTTTATTAGTAGAGCCTAATCTACCTTGAACATTGGCATATTTAATTTTTCCATAAACATTTCCATTTGTGCTTTTTCTTGATTTCCACATTTCCCTGTTTTATACAGGTTTTTATAAAATTTCCAAAATATTTCTAATACTTGCATAGGATGTCTAATTATTTTCCTTGTTATAGACACCGTAAGCTTGCCAACAAACCTTTCCTACTTTCTGCTGCCTGAGCCATTGTGCTAAAAGCTTTGGTGCTCTGGAGTTATTAAAAAACCTGTTGCTTAACAGCAGTTTTTTTAAACGCATGCATATTAACAAGATAGTCCCCCTGTTTTCTCTTTAGCACCCTGCAAGTTCACCACTTCTTATTCTGTGAGATTCCCCCTATTGTACATTACTTTAACCTTTGTCAGTCCCTCTAAATAATACTTGTCACTTCTTAATCATATCTCTCTTTTTTAATTTCCACCCTTTTTTAAACCCTACTTTAATTTTATCCCACTCCCTAGCTATATTTTTTCAGAAGAAATTTCTGTCTTCCCTAATAACTCATGCATAATTCCAACTTACCCATTCCTTAAATTCTTCTCTTTTTAAGAGATAGGTGGGGAAGTGCAAGTATCTCATTTTTATTTAATTACCTTGCATTTTTATTTTAGCTATTATTGGCACATGATCTGAAATAGCTTTTGGATGCATATCAAAACTTTCAATTAAATGCATATGTTCCTGTGAAACATAATTTCCGTTTAGCCTAGCCCAGTTGTTGTGCCTTAGGGATTAATATGTAAAATGTTCATCGTGTTTCACTGTTGCAGTCATTATTCTTGGGTTATCCTGATGGCAGGCTACTCTCAGTTGGCCAGAATTCCAAAGTCTAGGTCCGGCGTCTGTTGCTGTTACCTCTTTCCTGACGTCAGTGCGCCAGGGGTATAAAAGATGCAGCCGACGCCATTTTCTTCAGTCTTTCTTGCCGCGCGGTGCCCGAAGCAAAAGCAGTTCGCAAGTGCCGGTTGGTCGACTCCTGAGATTTTTCAAATCCGAATTTCAGAACCGAAGTCTTCATTAAAGCTAAGTACCCTGTTGGGGAAACTTTTTTCTTGCTCCAGACCGATGTCAAAAAAAGTTAACAATTGTATTTCTTGTGGGAAGCAAATACCTCATAAGGATTTTCACTCTTACTGTATTCCTTGCCTAGGCCCTGATCACAACGTTGCAAGCGTCGGTTCGATTTTGCATTTCATTACTTTGGCCGAAGATTTAATTATATAATGCCGTCGGACCAGCCGACAACCGGAGTTTACAAAAATCGCAAGGAAAAGGATAGGCATCTGAGGTCCAAAACCGACGAAGAGGCCTCTGCTAGGCCAGTCGCCGGTTCTCATTGAAGCGCTTTCACAGCCCCTGGCGCCCGCTACCTCAGAGCCACAGGCCGCTTTCGGCTCCCACGTGGAGCCGACTGGGCCTCTGGATACTCAAGGTATTGGACACTCGGAAATCATTCCCTCAGATGGGTCCAGAGCCACTGAGCAGGCATCGGCTTCTGAGGGTGTCTTCAGACCTACACAACTATATATTAAGCCATCCTCAGCTTCAAAGACAAAGACTAAAGCAGCTCTAAAGACAAAGAAACAAGTACAGCATTCTCCTACTCAGACTTCCATGCCTAAAAAAACAGATGCTCAAAATGGCCGAAGACCTAATTACTTTGGTCAGGGGCTCCCATCCCCCTCCTGATAAGAGGCCTAGGCAAGAGACAGAGTATGATTCTTCTGATCAGGTTTCTATTTCCTCTGGTTCCTCTTCTGAACAGGATTACTCCATGCTTCCCTATGAGGATTCTGATGCTGAAGAATCCATTCCTTCAGCCTCTCCTCCTGAGGATTATTCTTTTAGGGAAACCCTGCATACCATGAGGGAGCATTTCCACAGGGAGAGCCAAGATTATTCTGAATCTAAGAAAAGGCTCAGAGACTTTCTGCTACTACCTCAGCACAGACCCCTTGCTATTCCACCTGTTCTAGACATTGTAGATTATGTATTTTCAGAGTCCGGCCTGTCCCCTGATTCTTTACCCCCTGCACCTGCTAAGCCAGACAGATACTACAGGGTCCCGGATTCTCATAAATTCCTATATAAAAACCCCGCTGCTGACCCAGAAACTATATCTAAGGGTCCCAAAGGGGTTAAAGCCTCCACTGCAAAAAAGCTTGTCCACTCTGGTAAGGATTCTAGGGCTCTAGACAGATGGGGGGAAAAAAGTCTACACTTCTGCTACCCTGGCTGTAAGGGCTTTAAATTGTCAGTTTCATATGCTTAAATATCAGCAATATTTAATGTCACTGCTTAAACAGAAATTGTTGACAAATACTGAATGTTCAGAGAACAAGGAATTGCAGGATTTATTGCATGCAGCTGAACAAGTGGGAAAGCATACTTTGCAATGTGGTTATGATTCACTGGAGGCCTCTTGCAGGGCTGCAGTTATAGGTTCTGTTATTAGAAGGCATGCTTGGTTAAAGGAACAGAATCTGCCTGATCATGTTAAAGCAAAATTATTAGATGCGCCATTACAGCATGACACTTTGTTTGGTACTAAAGCAGAAGAGGTGTTGAAAAACATGGAGGATAAAGCAAAATCCATGCAGACAGTCAAGGATTTCTTATAGGTACAGCCACCCAGGTTTAGCAGGAACTGGCCTTCTAAAAATTGGTCCTTTCTGGTGTCAGACAGACCACAAAGAGGCAGATACAGGCGTCCTAGAGGCAGATCTCAGCCCCAAGGCTCATACAGGCCTAAACAATGGGGTGCTTCAGCCTCCAAAGGCATAGAAGACAAATCACAACCATACAGGAAACAGTCCCAATGACTTTCCTCTAGCAGATCCAAGCACTTTTCTTTTGGCAGCCCCCTTAGGGGGAAAACTAGCACTTTTTTCATCAAATTGGCAAGTGGCTACCCAAGACAAATGGGTCCTGAACATAGTGTCCCAAGACTACAGGTTCCATTTTCACACTCTAGCAAGGTCAAAAGGTATGCCAGACCTGCCACACAATCAATGGGCAGAGGTACAAAAACAAATTACAGCCCTCATGGACATGAGGGCCATTCAGCAAGTACCACAACAAGAGCAGGGGCAAGGATTTTACTCCAGACTTTTCCTAGTACCCAGAAAGGAAAAAACCTGGAGACCAATACTGGACCTGTCTATACTAAATACGTTTCTGGAAGTTCCAAAATTCAAGATGTTGACTCTACAGCAGCTACTGCCCATGCTGGGCAAGAAGGCTTGGCTCGTAACTTTGGACCTAAAAGAGGCATATCTGCATGTCCCAATCAGACAATCTTGCAGAAGATACCTCAGATTCATAGCTGGCTCAATGCAGTACCAATTCTCTGCACTGCCCTTTGGCTTACCTACTGCGCCCAGGGTCTTCACAAAATGCCTGGCACCAGTTATTGCGTTTTGCATACAAAAAGGAATTCAAATATATCCCTACTTGGACGACTGCCTAATTCAAGCAGAGAACAACGACATTCTTCTAAAGCATCTGGCGTTTGTAAAAACATTACTAATTGGCCTATGGTACACAGTAAACGAAAATAAATCAAAACTAGTGCCCTCTCAAGAGATAATATTCCTGGGTGCAAGCTTAAATACAACTGCCCAGATGGCTTATCTCACGCCAGACAAACTAAAGCAACTGACTACTTACTTCAAGAAATTGACAACAAAAACCCACTTATATGCAAGGAAAATCCTGCAGGCCTTGGGTTTCATGGCATCCTACATTCTACTAATTCCATATGCCAGACTGCATATGAGGAAACTACAATGGTATCTAAAAAGTGTTTGGACTCAGCATTGCCACAGCCTGGAGACAGTAATTGCACTCATTCCCTGCCTGCAACAGGAGTTTCGATGGTGGGCAGAAGCCTGTCACCACAACAAGGGTCTGCCATTCCCACAGCCAGACAGACACTGACAACGGATGCATCAGATTATGCCTGGGGGGGTCCATATGGCAGGAAAATGTATTCAGGGCACATGGCCTGCAAACCAGATGAATCTTCACATCAATCAAAAAGAGATGCTAGCTGTTCAAAATGCCCTGACAGCTTTCAAGAACCTGCTTCATCCAGGACAGTTACTGATAAAGACAGACAACACTACGGTCATGTGGTACATAAACAAGCAGAGAGGTACACATTCCTACCCCCTCTGCAGACAAGCAATGACCTTATGGGAAACAGCATTGGCTTTTCAAGTTCACCTGCAAGCACAATTCCTGCCAGGAAAAACAAATACTCTGGCAGACGAACTAAGCAGAAACCTCATGGATCCCCACGAATAGAAACTGGATCCACATGTCTTCAGCATGATAATAAGGAAATGGGGATGCCCAGACATAGATCTATTTGCCTCCCCTCACAACTGCCAGTTACAGTGATTTTGCACAAGAATTTATCGCAAGCAAGCATAGAAAGTGGATGCCCTATCCTTCAGCTGGAAAAATCTAACCGTATATGCTTTTCCCCCACTGCCTCTCCTTCCCAGGGTACTCCTAAAGGTCAGACAAGAGAAGCCAAAAATGATACTGATTGCACCAGACTGGCCATGCCAGCACTGGTACCCAATCCTAAAGAACTTGTCTCAAGATCCAGCATGGATATTGCCTCAAACTTCTCACTTGCTGACCCAACAAAACAATCAGATCCTGCACAGCCAACTCAGGACCTTAAATCTGGCAGCATGGTGGATAATGTAGCCATTCAGAACACTCCTCTTTCAAAAACTGTTATGGATGTTATCTTGGAGGCCAGGAGGCCCAGTACCAGAAAATCGTATGTAGAAAAATGGAAGAGATTCTGTGCTTGGAACCAGGAACAAGGCATTGACATGTGTGTACAAAATATCCCTCAGATTTTACAATACCTAACTGAGATGCTGAACAAAATCCTTTCTTTCTCATCAGTTAAGATTCATACCTCTGCCATTTCAGCCCATTACAATATGGAACCACCTATCTTTTCTCATCCTTTATTAAGGCAGTACCTCAGAGGGGCCAAAAACATTAGGCCTCCAAGGAGAGCACCAATTCCGGCCTGGGACCTCAATTATGTTTTGGAAAAACTCACACTGCCTCCTTTCAAGCCAGCATCAACAGCAGATATAAAATTCTTATCCTGGAAAACAGCTCTGCTCCTAGCAATAACCTCTGCAAGGCGAGTCTCGGAGTTACAAGCACTCATGGCTGTGGAACCTTTCATCATTTTTCATCCAGACAAGGTTTCTCTGAGGACAAACCCTACATTTATGCCTAAGGTGGTGTCCAGTGTGGCCCTCAACCAAACCATTCACTTGCCTACCTTTTATCCAAATCCACAGAACATGGGTGAGAAAATTCTGCATTCTTTGGACATATACAGGCAGTTACGCTTCTACTTGGACAGAACTAAAGCTTTCAGAAAGACTGAGCAACTTTTAGTGTCATACGCTGCAGGATCACAAGGAAAGGCTATCTCAAAACAAACTATTTCTAAATGGATATGCCATTGCATCCGTTTCTGCTATTTTCAACATAGCAAATCAGTGCCTAAGGGCATTAGTCCTCATTCCACCAGAGCAGCAGCCACTTCAGCAGCTTTCCTTAGAGGAGTACCAACCAAAGATATCTTAGAGGCTGCAACTTGGAGTTCAGTGCACACCTTCACAAAGCACTACCACTTACCTCTTTACTCTTAAGTCCAGAGCAGGCTTTGCCACTGCAGTTCTGCAGGGCCTCATAGCCTCTCCTAACCCTCTTTAGCCCAGCCACCCATCCTCAGCTTTGGGATTCAACCTAAGAGTAATGACTGCAACAGTGAAACACGATGAACATAGTACAGTTGTGTACCTACCATAAATTTAGATGTTCGAGTGTATTCACTGTTGCAGTCCAGGTTACCCACCCACCATGCCCCTTTTTCTTTGCTGGGACTTATCTGCACTTCTCTATCCTATACAACCTATTTGGTGTATTTGCTTGTCGATGAAGGAAATGTTATTTTTGTGCGTGCATTTTTATTGGCATATTTTTCAGCCTACCAATTTGGGGGCACCTGACATCTGGGGCAAGAAAAACTGAAGAAAATGGCATTGACTGCATCTTTTATACCCCTGGCGCACTGACGTCAGGGAAGAGGTGACAGCAACCGACGCCGGACCTAGACTTTGGAATTCTGGCCGACTGAGGGTAGCCTGCCAGCAGGATAACCCAAGAGTAATGACTGCAACAGTGAATACACTCGAACATCTGCATTTATGGTAGGTACACAACTGTACTTTCTCTCCGAATGCCTATTACCGAATTCACATCTTCCATACCAAATATTTTCATAAATTTCTTTAAAATCTACCCTCTTTTGTTATATTTTCCGTAAAAGGCCACCCAGTATATCCTCACTGTTGCAAATCAAATTCCACTCCTCACCTATAAATAATATTCCCTGGTTAAAGCTGATTATTTCTTCCAGAATTTTCTTAAGCTGTATTATAGCAGTTTTAGGTGAAATGTAAATACATGCCAGCGTAATCCTCCTTCTCTCTTACCATTAAGCCTTTAGTACTACAAATCTGCTATTATTATGTTTTTATTCCTCTTCTATCATTGTTGGAGCTCCTCTCACAATTAACATAAGTACTCCCATTTTCCTTTGTCCCATGTATTTCACTGACCAACCATTCTGAAATTCTTTCTTTATTGAATTCACATGTTCAGTTCTTTTCTCGTAGCATAGCTATTTGGACTCTGCATTTTTAATATAGTTCACTACCCTTTCTTTTTTTGTATATATCTGTGAGACCATTCACGTTTAAAGATAATATGGAAAGTGCTGTCATTATAAGACATTATTATTCCCACCTGTTATGTGTAAAAGCTTTTTTAAATGTGTAGTTTCAGCTTTTGTGTTATGCATATACTCTGTTTGGCAAGTTGATCTTTTATGCAGTTGTTCCTTGTCATATATACTATTTATACTTTTATATATTGTGTATATATATATATATATATATATATATATATATATATATATATATATACTATTTAAACCTGTGTCACATCTTACAAGACCGTTCAGTTGGGTAACTGAAATTTACCCAAAAGACAAATTCATTGGGTCTGTCTTCACACTTGGAGAGATGAAATTTAGCTGTTACTCAGTGTGCAGCCAGTTTGGAAGTCCACATTTTATGTATGAGTTGATCCTGTGCTTAATCCATTTAGGGTACATCTGTCTCTACACAGCTTGTTAACATGATTATACAGGGATTGTTGAGTGATTCTGCATAGGCAGTATTGTTCTCAGAATTTGCTGGAGTGGGGGATTGAAATTTTACCAGGTTGTTGCGTAGTAGTAGGAAGTTTGCCCTAGACAAAGTCCCATGCCATATCTTTACAAGGTATAGGTCCCCCTGTATAACCCATGAAAATTGTAATACATACTTGAAAGTACTGGAGACAATCCCCATTCAGCCTGACACCATACTCATGGGAGACTTTAACTACACAGATAAAAACTGGGAGTTATGCACGCTTCCTAACATATAGGACCAGAGATTTTTGGACTTTGTAAATGCAAATACATTGTACCAGTTAAGTCTGTACACCCATTAAAAGCACAAATATCTTTGACCTGATCCTCACAGTGGTAGGACGTTGTACCATTTTTAGTTTAATGTCTTCACTGTTCAGGTCAGAATATAAACTTGTCTCCTTTGAAGTAAAGGTAAAACTAGAGACACCAGCTAACCCAGGAACATTTAGGAGTTATTCTAAGGTAATTTGGACATGTAGAAGTTTAAGTGCGTCATACTGATTAACCAGCCTTGAGGTGTGCTTGTTCTTAATGTAAATAGAAACACCTCCACCTTTTGTCCCTTCCTATGCAGTAGTTGGTCTAAATGTGTGGAAGGCATTGTAGCCTAGCACTGCCTGGCTGCTCACCTCAGCTTTCAACCATGTTTCATTGACTGCACGGATGTCTACATTCTGTAGGCTAAGGAGGAGGGTGGAGTTTCACGTTTAGACTCCTGGCAATGAACAGTAACACCTTTCGATTTTTATGGGGTGGTTTAGCTATGTTGGTAGGTTTATCAGGTTGACAGTGAACAAAAAAATTCAGTATGGGGGGTGAACAGTGTTTTAGCAATATTCCAAATCTAGAAGGGATAGGTGTAGACAATTCCTTTAATCTGTCAACCAATCCTCCCTGGCTGACAAAATTGTACCCTCTTCGAATGACACCGTACTCTGAGCCAGTTGTTAAAGTCACTTATTTTCTGTTCATACTGTGGCATAATTCTTGAAGAAGGTTGAATGTTGCTCTGTGCTAGGCTCATACCGGCCTGGGAGACACAGTCTGAGAACTCTGGCATATCTGTCTTCATGTAGTCCAGGGAATTATACCTAGTTGTGTACACTCACATGGTCTGTGAGTCATCCTTGTACTCGTGGTTCATCGACCTGTGTGCGTGTGTAAGTAATCTGATGGATGCTGGCCTCTAACACACAGCTGACCGTGACTTTCTCCTTACTTAGCCTGGTTAGTAGGACATCAGCGCATCTCTCAATGGAGACTCCTGTGACCAAAGTATTGGGTAGTGTGGTGGTATGATTTATGGGCTTAGAAGCTGAGATGCTGTGGGGTGTGGCCATGTGTGTCTTGTTTGGTGTTGATTTTGTGGAATGCTGTTGAGGTTGCTGAGGATATTTTTTGTAATTTCTGAGAAGTTGTGGTTTAGGGTAATTACATTTTAGAGCCTCAGCATATGTGGATATGTGTCTGGTCCATACTGTGTGAAGTGTGTGTGTGTGTGTGTGTGTGTGTGTGTGTGTGTGTGTGTGTGTGTGTGTGTGTGTTACTGACAAACTCTTTGTTATTTTTATAAGTGCTTGTATATGCAAGCTTTTCCTCCAGTGACATGTAAATACATCTCTGACACATTGTGTTAGTTTGTTTACAAATTAAGTGGTTGTCAGTAAACATGAGACAATTGCTGCATTGCCTCAGGATGCCCATATCCACCAGGCTGGCCGCAGAGAAAGTAGGGAAGTACATGCCCATAACTAAGGATCCTTATTCTGTGTTCTACAAGGGGATGGTAAAAGAGGGGTTTACAACTGGCTAGATTGGTTGCTTTAAGATATAGACCACAGTAAGGACTACCATCGACCAAACTGTTGGTGGGGCTGATCTTCAGTGCTCAAACTTATTTGATGTTTGTGCAACTAAGTGCTGTGAAGATATCAGAAGTAGTTTTATGTGGAAAATTTCAATTATGTTTGCCTTTGTGTTTACAGGACACAGTCATTCTAATAAAAAGCTTTTACTTTCACACGCACTCTATATGAGAGTATTTATATTTTGATATAAATTTTAAATTTGCAACTTACGTGTACACATTAATGTTTCATGGGGTTGATGTCATATGTACTTGCAGTTCTCTTCTCTATTTTAACCCATGTCACATTTTCTCAGACTTATTGCTTCATTAAGATCACTGAACATACAAAAAAAAATGAATATTTTCACTTTTAACCCTTCAACCCCTTTTAATTTAGGGCAAACATGCAAAATCATGTAAAACTTTCCAGAAAGGGGAGTTAATCTTCCCTGTAGGCTCATTTGCTCCAGAAAGACAGCTACACTCACAAGCATTACCTGTTCTACAGTTGGGCAAAATAATGCTAGAGCCTGTGATACCTCTTGCACCGGAAACATCCATTCTTGCCCCATCTCTGTTTCTGTCTCACATGAAAAACAACTTGCACACTGTCAGTTAACTGTAACCTTGAGAAAAAGTACACTAGCTACCCTAAATGACTAAAGTAGGTTATACACTGTTATGTTTCATACTGAAGTGAAATGCTGCTAGAAATAAATCTGCCAGTAAAAGAATTCCTTTCATTGTGTCAGACTTCATTTTTTTCACTGAACTGCCTGCTACTTCCCCTTTAACTACTAATTATTGTGTTTCTTATACAAATACCTCAGACTTCATGGTTTTGTCATTTCCTGATTTATTGTCTGCACATGTAGACAGACCATCCCCAGCTGCAGAGTTTTGCTGAGGGGGAGAAAAATAGTTTGTAGTTGTGTGAAATAGCTATTCCCAAAAGCTGGGAAACTAGCATTGTTACATTCTTTCTGTATTCTAGTATGTTTGCACAGAAAAAGAAAGATAATGAGGTTAACATACATACATGTTTACATAGGAAGGAATGTCTTGTGAATCATATTTTGAGTAAAGAACGCATGCATCCTCCACATATTTTTAAAAATGTCATGCGCAAACAAGTTTTTAGGGCCTATCAACTCAATCCAAGAGAAACTGATTTCTTACAGCAGGTTGAAGTCACCAGGGATCAGTTGAAGGAAAGGGGTTATGGTGAGACTGATATTAATGACCATGTAAAAGACATTCAGAGTTTGAGGAGCACTAGGGCTAAGCCGTACCTTTCAAATGGATGGGACAGCAGTAATAGAAGACAGCAAAAAGGTAACCAAGGGGGTTTTACTCTTAAAGTTCCTTTTATGTTATTCCAGTAATGTGGGCTCTTCTATGAATATCATAAGTAAACACTGGGAGATACTCGCAACAGATAGGGAGATTATGTAAATTATAGATAGTAAGCTCAGGATTATGTTTGGAAATATGAAGTCACTGAAGAGGAGATTATGTGGACCTAGAGATAGGCACATGACTCCAGATGGAACAGGGACTAAACCATGTGGAAAGTGCTCCTATTGTGACTATATAGATAGTAATATGCAGTTTATACACCCTGACCAAAATAGGAGTTACACGTTCAGAGTGCATGCAAGTTGTGAAAGTCGACACTTCTGTGTCAGTAAAACTGACAGATCTGTAAAGGAAAGAATATGTGAACACATTTACCATATTGGGAAGAACAGTAAGCTCAATGCACTTGCTAAACATGTAAGTAGTACTAATTCTATTCACAGGTTTAAAGTCATGGTCATTGCCAGGACCTATGAAAGTTTAAGAGGTGGAGACATTTGCAACAGGACAGAAGAACTGGAGGCCAGATGGATAGTTAGACTTAGATCAGATGCAGGGTGCGGCTTAAATGAGCATGTGCCCTTAAGACCTAAATTGAAGTTTAGACCCCTTGTTAGATAGTTTTTACCTGTGTATATTTTAGCATTTTAATAAGTATTTTGATTTATATATATATATATTTTTATTTTCCTCTTTAAAGTATATGTATATATATTTATATTTGTTATATTTATATATTGTGAATGCAACTTCTACTGAATTGTTACTGTGAGTGGTTTTATGGTTTTGGTCATGTGATTGCTAATATGATCATGTGATACTTGGAGTATTTAAAAGATTTCATTTAGTTTGTGCTGTTTGTCCTGAGGAAGCAGTTGTGAAAGCACTTGTGTCTCATTAAATGGTTTTACATTGAACCTGGAGCCTTGCCTGTATCTGTCTACTGTTTTTGGATATTGTATACTTTTTTAAATGCTTTTTTATATCATTTTAATTGACTCCAAAAACGCTAATCAGAACTCTAATAAGCGTTCATTACCCTTAATGTAGGGACAAAGAAGACACTGATATATGCTGTTTGTTTATGGCTTTCACACGTGAATTGTGATTTTTATACTCAGTGCAAGTATTGATGAAGGATGAATCATATTTCGATAGTCAGTCTGATCTGACAGCTGGGTATTGAGCCGCACATCAAATCTGATCCGGCCCTTGACTAGTACTCCAACACCAAGATCTCCCTCAGATTTTTTTCTATAATTTCCTGAGAATTTGCTCTTCGGATCTCCTTTGCTGCTAACATGACCTGATAGATCTCAGCTTGCAGCTAAGTGCACCTCTTTTATAATTCATATTTGGATATAAAGTTGTCTTTTTGAAATGTTGCTGTTTCTTGGTCTTTAGTTTCATAATTAGCCTTCTATAGCTGTTATTTTTATATTTATGCACTTTGTGCCTCAGTTTCCTTCAGCTCTTGGGCTTTTGGCCTAGCAACTCTCAAAAAGAAAATCAGTGTATGAGAGTTTTAACTCGTGTTAGTTGGTTCTTTAGATGTTATAATTTCATTTAGATATGGTTAGGACTTTTAAAACACGTACAAGCTGTGGACATAAATTTCCACTGCAAGATGGACACAAATTATGTGTTGTATGTCTAGGACCAGAACATCTTAAGGTAGATTGCCCTGTGTATTAAGGTTTTGGACCCATGTCCCTACTTCACAGTGTAACAGCAGTTTTCTTTAGAGAAATGTGTTATACGGATTCCTATTACAAGAATGAAAGTTCACTACTTCGAACTTGTAATAGGAAGCCTCACTTCTGCGAAAGTTCACTTTAACGAAAGTGAACTTTTACGTAAGTGCACTTCACTAAAAACACTGCAGCACAGTGGAGGACATAAAAAACAAGCTATGCCCTCCACTATGGTGCGATAGTCATGGACATTAGGGTTAGGCCACGGGTTAGGGTAAGGGGATAGTTAGTAAAGCTATCCCGTTACCCTAACCCTAAGGTTCGTGACCATCACACCATAGTGGAGGACATTGCCATGTCCTTCATTGCGATGTAGTTGTCACGGACCTTAGGGTTAGGGCACGGGTCATGGTAAGGGGATAGCCCGTATTACTTACTATTACCCATGCCCTTACCCTAAGGGTCCGTGAGTACTGCATGGAAGTTCAGTACAACACCCGTTCATTGTACTGAACTTCACGTAAGTGCACTTTCGCTGCAGTGAGCATTCCATGCACTATTTCGAATTTGTGAAAATTCGATCTAGTGTATGGAACCCGTATTATACACATATTACTAAGAAAAAATACTTTTTATGTACAAGAGCAGCAAATTAATCATTAAAGGTTTGTTTCCTCCAGAGACTTCAGAGAAGGCAGGGAAGAAAAAAGAAAAGGGGAAAGATAAGAATTCTAGAAAAGTTAAACCAAATGAACTAGGCCCCTCAGCTTATTCCAAGATACCGAAAAAGGAAACTTTTCCCTCCTTCTCAAGATGCACATATCCCATTTTAGAAACCATTGTTATTAAGGATGAAGCTAACATTACTTCTTTCCATTCATTCAAAAACTCTTCTGGTACATCTCAAGATGTACATGTCCCATTTTAGAAACCATTGTTGTTAAGGATGAAGCTAGCATTCCTTCTTTCCATTCATTCAAAAACACTTCTGAAGCAAATTGTGAGACAATGAAGAGGGCCGTTTTGACTATGTACATAGAGCTGGGTATCATCCCATCCCCCCTCTGTTGCCATGGTTGCCCCCACCCCCCACCGTACACATGCACTTCTGTCTCCTTCCCCTGGTGCCATTTTCTGCACTGGTGATATCAGTGCTAGCTATCCAGCCGGATCTTGTTAGTTCTGTGCTAGTAGGTGTCCTTACCACAGCCAACACACACAGCTCCACACCCTTCTGGGTCGAGTGGATCTCAGACTAGGATGCCTGACACCAAGGTTTCAGCAACATCTTCATTCACAACTCACTTGGAGCCACATTCATGTATCATAGGCCTCTGCATTCAAAGCATCAATACTGATCTCTGCCAAAAGGCCTTTTGAATCCATTTGTCAAGGCTCCCTGTATCAGTGCCACCTACTTCAGCTTTAGCAGATGAGGAGGTGTCTGTTTCAAGGGATGTTCTCTTGGTGTAGATGGATTCCAGATCTTCTTCTGAGGTTATGCTGAGGATGGTAGCATCCCCACTCCCTGACTAACAACAGGACTTCCCTTGATACTGGTTGCACCTCAAGATACCTTTTTATCTGCATTATGGCCTATTCATGATGGCTGCCATGGACAGAGCAGATCCATATCTTTTGGAGACCCTTATCAAGGGCTTGCTGAATCTTCCAGAGACACCAACCAGTTATAGCCGGATATTTCCAGGAAGAGACTGCGTAGACAGAAATATATCCACTCCCCTTTGGAGTCTATCACATCTGACACTAACTTGGATGAGAGATGGCTCTCCCCAGGCTCTCCTGAAGATGTCATTTTGGCAAAGGCCTTGAATTAATGAGATAGTGGGGATATTGTTCATCAGAGCAGCCCTCTCAGTTTGAAGAAGTGCTCTTTGAAGCATACTGCTCTGCATCCTCTCTCTCTTGGATGGTCCCTCCAACAAAATATTCTGATAGATTTGATTGCCAGGAGGCATAGCTGGAACCCAGCATGAATGAAGCTCTCCCTGGGAAACTGGAAAAGGTCTTGCTCCCACCCAAGGATGACAGTTTTGATCAAAGGGTTCTCTGCTGGATTTCATGATTGTTGCAGCAACCACTAAAAAAGAACTCAAAGATGAGTTGACAGCTCTGCATCCCCCAAATAAGGAATCCAGGTAATTGACAGAATAGGAATGCACGTCTGCATCTCCAGCGCCTCTGCCCTTAGGGTGATAAATTATCTTACAAACATGAATTGCTTCCAAAGAGATCTATTGAAAACAAGCTTTGGATAATTTGGCTCAGCTTATCAAAAGTAGTTGACTAGTCAACTGCAGACTACCTTGAATGCCATGCTGAATATTACCAATTTCTCAATGTAGCCTTAGCACAATGTAGCCAATGGGGCAGCTAGAGCAGCAGGTACTGGCATAACTCAAAGATGTCATACCTGGCTTCCCACTATGTTACTTTGCAGACAGCTTTATGATGCCGTTTACCAATGCTCCATTTGAAATATCCACACTTTTTGGTTCTTTTGTAAAAGAGAAACTCCTGACTTGTGAACAGGACAGGAATGTGCTGTCTGAATTGGAGAACCCTCAGGGATTATTCAACAGGAATCAGAAGAGCTCCAAATCCCTTTGGTTTAAAAAAAAAATCCCAGCGTCCATCGTTTGATTCTGCCTGAGACAGAACTGCCCACAGTGGAGGTAGCCGCTTTAATGGACACTGACCCCATGTTCATAAAGGTCTGTAAAACTGGGGTACAAGGAACCCTTTTTTGGGAGACATGATGAGCAACCCCAAAAGCTTTCCTGACTGTTCATTTCTGGAGGCAGTCAGGAGCAATTAACTACCATACCACCATACCATTTTCACAAAAAAAAAAAAAAAAGAAAGAAAACACCATGTAGCTTCCAAATGAGCCAAACACCAAATGCAAGCAGTTAGTCAAGAGGTGTCTCTACTGTTTTAAAAAGGAGCCATTCAGGAGGTCCCATCAGACCAGAAAAGATCAGGAATGTATTCAAGATTCTTTTTATTTGCCATAAAGAACAAGAGCCTTAGGCCAGATTTAGACATCAGTGGCCTAAACCAATGCATAAAAAAGAGATTTTTCAGAATGGGCACACTGTTAACAGTTTTGCCATATCTCAAAGCAAATTACTGGATGTGCTGTATAGAACTTCAAGATGCCTACGTCCCCGTAAAGATCTCCAAAGAATCCAAAAGTTTTCTGTGCTTTCATTTAGGGCCCAGTCATTACCAGTTCATAGCTCTACCCTTCAGCTTCACCACACCTTCTCAGTGCATGGCAGTAGTCGTAGCCCATCTGTGACTCAGAGGGATCCATATTTTTCTCCTGTCAAGATGATTGACTGCTTGCTGCAACAACCAAAGAATCCCTCTGTTAGCCATAGACTACTATTTACAGCTCTGCCTGTCTTTAGGCATTTACATAAATTATCAGAAGTCATAGCTGCATTCCTTATAACAAATATCTTTCATAGGATGCCTTCCAGACACTAGCTTATGCCAAGCATCCATCAACCCAGATCCCTCCACCATTCATTTTGAATGATATACCATTGTAAGTTCCACCCTAGCATTGTTAGTTCTAAGAGCTCTGGATCTTATCATTCCTTTTTTACATGAGGATTCTTCAATGGATGCTTTCCACATAGTAGTCACAACGAATGTATCCCCCATCTGCCACACTACGTCTAATCCAGACTTGCATAAATCAGTTAAACTGGTGGCTGACTTCTTCACTGGTTCACATAGGAAGACCATTTGTGACATCTCTCTGTCAACAACAGTGACCATGGATGCCTAATCTATGGGGTGGAGGACACGCACTTAGAAGCATTCAGTGCCCTCCCTTTACGTCAGCATCTTGCAGATGAAACTGGTCCTGTTAGCGATGCTGGAATTTCAGGATCTCTGCCCTCCGGGAATGACAGCCTTACAGATGGACAACATTTCAGTAGTCTGTTACATCAACAACCATGGAGGAACAACTTCCTACCCCCTCTGTTGAGGGGCCATGAAAGTATGGCAATGAGCATGGATTCAGGTCACTTTCTAATGGCAGTGCACATTCTGGGGTAAAAATCTGATAGCAAGTGGACAGGTCCAGCAGATCTATCCTAGCCCTTCAGGAGTGGTCCCTCAACCTGCTAGTAGTTCAAGAGATTTACAGTCACTGGGACCAGCCTTGCTGCAACTTGTTTGCCTCTCCCTCTGTCACCAAGTGCAGAAGCTACTTCACCCTAATTCTCGAAAGAGGCAGTCACCAAGGTATGCTTTAGTGTGTCAGTGGCACCCTGGTCTCCTTTACGCCTTTCCTTCCATTCCCCAATACCCGAAGCCTCAACCTTCAAATCAGAAGTAATCCTCATTACTCCACACTGGCCCAGGCAGATCAGGTTTGCCCTTCTCAGATATCATCTGAAGAAGCTTCAGTGACTTTCAGATCCTCAGACTGATCTCCTGTCACACCCATCTAGGCAACATGTCCTTCATGTTTCACTGTTGCAGTCATCACCTGTGGGATGTCCTTCAAGGATGCATCTGCAGTCCTTACAAATGGGTAGTCCTGTCGTCAGGCAGCCCTTCGGTCGGCCGGATTCCAAAGTCTGGGTCTGGCTTCGGCTGGTGTCGCGCTTCACCCGACGTCATAGCTGCAGCTCTTCGGGTATAAAGGCATCAGCCGACACCATTTTCCTCAGTCTTTCTTGCCGCGTGGCGCCCGAAGCAGAAGCTGTTCGCAAGTGCCGGTCGGTCAGAACCAGAGATTACTACTACCGAATACTACTTCAAAGACTTCTAAAAAGCTAAGTACCCCGTTGGGGACTCTTTCTTGCCTCAGCCGATGTCAGAAAAAGTGAATAACTGTTTAACTTGTGGGAAACAAATACCTCATAAAGATTTCCACTCTTACTGCTTACCTTGTTTAGGCCCAGACCACGACGTAGCAGCTTGTCTAGCCTGTGCTTCTTTTAACAGACGGACGCTTAGACGTCGGTCGGAATTTGCAGAACAGTTTTCCGGCTCTGATTTTGCTTATATCATGCCGTCGGATCCTCCGACTTTACAAATAACCAAAAAACGCAGGGATAAGGACTGACACTCGCGGTCCGCGGTTTCGGCCGAAACCGCGGTTAAGCCAACCACTAGTGTCTCGGTTTCGGCTGAAACCGAGCAAGCGGTTCTTCCCCCAGCCGAAAACATGCCTTCTACCGAGGCCTCTTCTAACCTGGTGGAATCGGCTTCTGAAATCCAACCTGCTGTTGCGGTTTCTCAGGAATTATCAGACACTATTCCCTTGGATATTTCAACCCCTGCACGTGGAGCTGCTAGGCCTCCTGCAGCCATGTCTATAAAGGCCTTTGCCAGGGCTAAAGCAGCTAAAGCTTCAAAAACGGTGCCTGTCAAGCCCCCTCTCACAGGCCCAGCACCAGTTCCCATATGCTTTCTTTGGCTGAGGATCTCATTTCTTTAATTTGTGGATCCCAGCCTCATCCAGACAGGACCTCTCATCCACCTCCAGAGAAGAGGCCTAGAGCAGAGCCCCCAGAGCCAGTATCCACAGATGATTCCTCTGATGACTCAGAACATACAGACCCTCCTGAGGCTCCTTATTCCCCTTACGAAGACTCTGATGCTGAAGAGTCCATTCCTTCAGCCTCTCCACCTGAGGAATTTTCCTTTGGGGAAACCTTGCATGCTATGAGGGAACAATTTCACTGGCAGGGCCAAGATTTCTCAGACTCCAGAAAAAGGCTTAGAACCTTTCTACATTTGCCACAGCATAGGCCTTTAGCTATACCTCCAGTTCTTTCTGTTGTAGATGATGCATTTAATGATGCTTGCACTGCTCCTGATTCATTACCTCCGGCCCCTGCTAAGCCCGATAGGTTCTACAGGGTCCCGGACACACATCACCATTTATACAAGGCTCCTTTTGCAGATCCAGAGACGATCTCCCAGGGCCCTAAAGCTGTAGCAACTACATCTACTAAAATCCCCCTCCCCTCTGAAAGGGAATCCAGGTCCTTAGAGAGATGGGGTAAAAAAGTTTACACTTCTGCTACTTTGTCAGCTAGGGCTTTGAACTGCCAATTTCATATGATTCAATATCAAGAGTTTATGCTAGACCAGTTAACTAAAAAGCTGTCCTCTGAAGAATCTTTAGATAAGAAATATGTTCAGGAAATGGTACATAACATACAGCAGGTTAGTAACCATTCTTTAAAATGTGGCTATGATGCACTGGAGGCTTCCTTTAGATCAGCCATAACTGGCACAGTTATCAGGAGACATGCATGGTTGAAAGAGCAGGCATTACCAGACCATGTCAAATCAAAGCTTTTAGATGCACCCATGGACAAAGTCAATTTATTTGGTTCCCCTGCACAGCAGGTACTAAAAAGATGGAAGAGAAGGCGAAATCTGTACAAACAGTGAAAGATTTCTTACAGGTTCAACCTCCAAGGTTTAGCAGGAACTGGCCCTCCAAGAATTGGTCCTTTCCGGACTCCTCTAAGACACAGAGAGGCAGGAATAGGCGTTCAAGAGGCAGAAACCAATCCAGGGGTGCCTACAGGGACGCCAGTGGCAGGGTAACAACCAGCGAGGCACAGACGCAGCCACCACCACTACAACAACACAATCACAGTGACTTGGCTGTGGCACCGCCTACCAGGGAACAACTGGAAGCACCCTTAGGCGGAAAGCTAACCTTATTTTCAAAGAACTGGCATTGCATCACAAGGGAAAAATGGATTTTGCAGACTATAGACCAAGGTTACAGGTTCCATTTCCATACTCTACCAGGAAAGAGAGGAATGCCAAACCTACCACCTACTCAAAGGGCAGAAGCTCTAAAGCAAATATCTCAATTATTAAGAATGAGAGCTGTGGAAAAGGTACCATCTATGGAACAAGGAAAGGGATTTTACTCCAGACTCTTCCTGGTACCAAGAAAAGAGAGCAAATGGAGGCCTATTCTCGACCTGTCTGCTTTAAACACATTCCTCATTGTTCCAAAATTCAAAATGCTGACCCTACAGCAGCTTCTTCCCATGCTGGGCAAGGAGTCTTGGCTGGTAACTCTAGATCTCAAGGAGGCATACCTGCACGTCCCCATACGACCAAATTGCAGAAGATACCTGAGATTTCTTGCAGGATCAGAGCATTATCAATTCTCAGCATTGCCCTTTGGCTTATCTACTGCGCCCAGAGTGTTCACGAAATGCCTGGCATCAGTAATTGCTCATTGCAGACTTCAGGGAATTCAAATTTACCCCTACCTGGACGACTGCCTGATACAAGCGGACAGCAAAAGCAAGCTAACAGAAGACTTACAAAGAGTCATTTACCTGCTGCAAGCCCTGGGATATACAGTCAATATAAAAAAGTCAAGGCTGATTCCATCCCAAAGAATAACCTTTCTGGGTGCAGAACTGGACACATCAAAACAAATGGCATTCCTAACTGCAGAAAAGAAAGAGCAACTACCTCTCTACTTCTTGGCATTAACAAAGCAGAACCATCTAACTGCAAGAAAAGTACTGCAAGCCCTAGGCTTCATGGCATCCTGCATAATTCTGGTCCCTCATGCCAGACTGCATATGAGAAAGCTACAGTGGTACCTAAAGAATTTGTGGTCTCAACACAAGCACAGCCTAGAAACCAAAATTCCAATAATCCCATGCCTGAAGCAAGAGTTCCTATGGTGGGCTCAGGCCTGTCAATCAAACACAGGATTGCCCTTCTGCAACAGTCAACCAAGCCAATCCATCACGACAGATGCCTCAGACCTCGGTTGGGGGGCACACATGCTGGACAAGTGCATACAAGGCTTATGGACTCAAGACCAGCTGCGCCTGCACATAAATCTAAAGGAAATGCTGGCAGTAAAATTGGCAATCCAGTCATTCAGACCATTTCTCCAAGAAGGTCAGTTGATGATAAGGACAGACAACACCACAGTTATATGGTACATCAACAAACAGGGAGGCACACATTCATACCCTCTATGCCGGCTAGCACTGGACCTATGGGATGTGGCTCTGAGCTACAACATTCAGTTACAAGCAATTTTTGTACCGGGAAAAGAAAACATTCTAGCAGACATATTAAGCAGAACTACCACGGATGCCCACGAATGGATGCTGCATCCGGACATCTTCAAAACCATCACAAGAGAATGGGGATTACCACAAATAGACTTATTTGCATCCCCACTCAATCACCAGCTAAAGAAATTCTGCACAAGGACGTACCACCCACTTGCTTGGAAGGTGGACTCCCTATCTTTCAGTTGGAAAAACCTGACAGCATACGCATTCCCACCACTTCCTTTGATGCACAAGGTGCTTTTGAAGATCAAAGAGGAACGTCCAAGGATCATTCTGATAGCTCCAGACTGGCCAAGGCAACATTGGTACCCATTGCTGAGGAGCATGTCTCGGGAACAAATATGGGCACTACCCTTGATCCCATTGCTGTTAACACAGAACAACTACAACATCCTGCATCCAAACCTGAAAACTCTGCAACTAACTGCCTGAAACATTACATAAGAACAATTAACCCAAATTTATCCCAAAGGGTTAAAGACATAATCCTTGAGGCTCGTAGACCTTCAACAAGAAAGAATTATGCAGCAAAATGGAAAAGATATCTCATTTGGAGTACTGCAAAGGGAGAAGATGTGGCACTGGTAAACATAGCCAACATCCTGGAGTACTTGGCAGAGTTCTTCCATACAGGCCTGTCCTATTCTTCCATCAAGATACATGCATCAGCTATTTCAGCAGAATACAGCTTGGATCCACCTGTCTTCTCACATCCTCTGCTCAGGCAGTTTCTGAGAGGAATTAAAAATGTAAAACCTCCCAGGAAACCACCATTGCCAGCATGGGACTTGAACTTTGTGCTAGAAAAATTGACACTTCCCCCCTTCGAACCAGCAGCAACAGCAGAATTACAATACTTATCCTGGAAGACTGCTTTCCTGCTGGCAATCACCTCAGCAAGAAGGGTCTCTGAACTACAGGCATTAATGGCAGTGCAACCCTTCCTGATCTTCCATCAAGATAGAGTGTCCATGAGAACAAATCCTACATTTATGCCTAAGGTGGTATCCAGAGTGTCTTTAAATCAGGCTATCCACCTACCTACATTCTTCCCCAACCCACAGAACAGGGGAGAAAGACTGTTGCATACCTTGGATGTACATAGACAATTACGCTACTACCTGGACAGGACCAAGTCCAATAGAAAAACTGACCAGCTTCTGGTAGCATATGCAACAGGAAAGGAAGGAAAACCAATTTCAAAACAGACAATCTCAAAATGGATAGGAAATTGCATTAGATTTTGTTACTCCTACCATGGAAAGAAAACTCCAGAGAACATCAGGCCTCACTCCACTAGGGCTACAGCCACTACCACAGCTTTCCTACGAGGAGTGGCTACCAAGGACATTACAGAGGCTGCTACTTGGACCTCCGTGCATACATTTGCCAAGCATTACAAGTTACCTTTATACTCTAGATCCCGAGCAGGTTTTGCCACTGCTGTTTTGCAAGGGATCCTAACTACACCATAATTTCTCCTTTTTTCCTCCTCCCCTAGTTTAGCTATGGTATTCTACCCATTTGTAAGGACTGCAGATGCATCCTTGAAGGACATAGTACAGTTTTGTACCTACCATAAATGTAGATGTCCGATAGGAATGCATCTGCAGTCAGGATTACCCACCCACCTTCCCCTCTGTGGTACTCCTAGGGTATTTGCCATCCTTCAGCTAGCTTGGGGGGGGGATCTATTATGGTGTATTTGTTTGTATATATGTACATACATGCTTATTTTATGTGTTTGCTCTCTACTATTTGGAAACATTGGCATTTATCCAAATTTAGCCATCCAAGAGGGCACCTGGCATCTGGGGCAAGAAACACTGAGGAAAATGGCGTCGGCTGATGCCTTTATACCCGAAGAACTGCAGCTATGACATCGGGTGAAGCGCGACACCAGCCGAAGCCAGACCCAGTCTTTGGAATCCGGCCGACTGAAGGGCTGCCTGACGACAGGACTACCCATTTGTAAGGACTGCAGATGCATTCCTATCGGACATCTACATTTATGGTAGGTACAAAACTGTACTTTATCCCTGCTGTGGTAGCCCTCGGTTGGCCCGAATACTAGAGTCAGTGTTTTTTGTGTGCCAGCTGCGGTCGCCTGTAGTCTGACGTCAGGTCATCAGTGCTATAAAGCAAGGCACCCGACGTCATTACATTAGTCTTTCTTGCTGTGTTGCCCGTAGCAGAAGCAGTTCGCATGAGTGCCGGTTGGTCACTACCAGTTGCTGTATTTCAGTTGAAAACATCTAAAGCTAAGTACCCTGTTGGGGACCCTTTTTTCTTGCACTAACCAATGTCTGAAAAAGTTAATATTTTTGCCTGTGGAAAGCAGATCCCACACCGAGACTTTCATTCTTACTGCATTACTTGTTTAGGCAAAGACCACGACATCCCTCGTTGCCAGTTCTGTGCCCTCTTTAATGTGAGAACCATTCACCGTAGAGCTCTTTTTGTAGACAATTATTTTTGTGTTCTGTCTTCGAATTCCGATATGGCGTCCGTCAGCCAACAATCTGTTGACATTCTGAAAAAACATAGAGATAAAGATAGAGACAGTCCACACAAGGCTAAGCCTTCCAACGACGCTACCGCTAAGCAAGTCATCAGTTCTCTGGAATTCAGTGAGGCACTTTTGCAGCCTCTGATGCTCGACTCACTATCTACACAGGCTTCTGCCTAGACCCTGTCAGAGTCCGGTATGCCGCAGAAATCCACTTCGTCTTCTGAGCCTTTGGCTGTCTCTACCTCGGTTGGGTCCGGAGCCATGATGCAGGCACTGGCTTCTGAGGAGGCCTTTTGTACTACCGATTCTAGACAAAAAAAACGACATCTTCACATCTGACTACCACTTCTCAGAGACCGACTGATTCTGTCAAGCCTAGAAGCCAGGCCACTGCTAGGAAATCTGCTTCTCGCCACCATCTTGCTACTGCTCCCCCACCCCAAGCTCAAATGCTTAAAAT
This sequence comes from Protopterus annectens, assembly GCF_019279795.1. Taxonomy (NCBI): domain Eukaryota; kingdom Metazoa; phylum Chordata; order Ceratodontiformes; family Protopteridae; genus Protopterus; species Protopterus annectens. The sequence continues at coordinate 926,403,536 of NC_056743.1, read as the reverse complement.
GGCAGAGGAGCTCATCTCCCATATCCGAGGTACTCAGGCCCCCACTCCAAAAAGGAAAAGGCATCCTTCTCTAGAAATTATGACAGACCAAGAGTCTGAGGAATCTGATTATTCTGCTTTTGAAGAGGAACAACATCCCTTAACGGCTTATGAGGATTCAGATGCAGAGGAATCCATCCCTTCTGCCTCCCCTCCAGAGGACCTCTCTTTTGAGCAAACCCTTCACTCCCTCAGGGAACATTTTCATTGGGAATCTCAAGACTTCCCACAGTGTAAAAAATGACTTAGAGTTTTTGGACCTGCCCCAACACAGACCCCTGGCCATCCCACCTATTTTGGAAGTGATGGATGATGTTTTCTATGAATCCATCTTAGTCCCTGATGCCCTGCCTCCTGCGCCAAGTAAACCTGATGGGTACTACAAAGTACTGGATTCCCACAAATACCTGTAGAGGAATCCTGCTGCAGACCCTGAGGTCATTACACGGGGATCCAAAGGAGTTAAGACTAGTTCTGCCAAGAATCCTCTTCCTTCTGACAAAGACTCCAGAGCTCTGGACAGATGGAGTAAGAAAATATACACCTCTGCAGCCTTAGCAATCAGAGCACTCAGTTGTCAGTTCCATATGTTAAAATATCAACAACACACTTTGGAACAATTAAAACAGAAAACTGCTACCTCTTCTGACTGTGCCAACTCAAAAGAGCTGGCAGAATTACTACACTTTGCTTGTCAGGTGGCCAAACACTCATTACAATGTGGATATGATGCCTTAGAAGCCTCTAGCAGGGCAGCAGTAACAGGAATCATGCAGAATATTCCTGCACTTCAGAGCAGGCTATCAACACTTTCAGTTCTCTGCATTTCTCTTTGGCTTATCTACTGCTCCCAAAGTATTCACCAAATGCTTGGCCCTGAGTATAGCATTCTGCAGGTAGAGAAATGTACAGATTTACCCTTACCTGGGCGACTGCCTCATTCAGGCAGAGTGCAAAGAAGAGTTGCTGCAGGACCCTCTCTTTGTCAAATCACTCCTAACTTCCCTAGGGTTCACCATCAACAAGAAAAAATCAAAACAAAACCCCACCAGAAAAATTGTTTTCCTGGGAGCTGTGCTAGACACAGCAACCCAAATGGCCTTCCTGTCCCCAGACAAAACAGAGCTTCCTACCTCTCTACGTCACCCAGCTGGCTTCCAGAAGTCACCTCACTGCGAGGAAGTTCCTGCAAGTCCTGGGATACATGGCATCATGAATCCTTCTTATCCCTCTCGCCAGGCTTCACATGAGAAAACTTCAGTGGTATTAAAGAACCTTTGGTGTCAGCACTTTCAGTTCCTAGAGACCACTATCCCTCTGATCCCATGTATAAGGGCCGAATTTCTCTGGTGGGCAGAGGCCTGTGCCATGAACAAGGGTCTTCCCTTCATCCTCCACCCTTCCGGCCATACCATCACCACCGACACCTCAGACATTGCTTGGGGCACTCACCTAGCAGGCAGGTGTACCCAAGGCCTTTGGAATGACCAGCAACTTCACTTGCACATCAACCAGAAAGAAATGATGGCAGTGCAAAAGGCTCTGACTTCCTTCCAACCCCATCTCAGGCCAGGGGTCCTCCTTATAAAAACAGACAACACCATAGTGATGTGGTACATCAACAAGCAGGGAGGAACCCAGTCTTACCCCATGTGCAGGTTAGCCATGAGTCTCTGTCTTACAGCCACCTCCATGGGACTACACCTAATTGCCCAATACTTACCAGGGATCAACAACACACTGGCGGACCACCTAAGCAGAAACGTACTGGACCCACACGAATGGCAGTTCCACAGAGAAATCTTTCTGCAAATCACTCATTAGTGGAGGACCCCCGAAGTGGACCTCTTTGCCTCGCACCTCAACCACCAGCTGCACAAGTTCTGTACCAGGGAGTATCGCCTCCTAGCATGGAAGGTGAATGCCTTGGCCGTCCCCTGGAGCTCCCTCTTTGTGTATGCATACCCTCCTGTGCCCCTTATTCCCATGGTTCTGATCAAAATAAGAGAGTAGAGACCAAAGGCCATCGTCATTGCTCCAGATTGACCTAGACACCATTGGTACCCCTTATTACGCAGTCTAACCTTACAGCCCCTAAAGCCGCTTCTGCTGATGTCAGACCTCCTAACCCAGGAGAGGTGGAAGGTACTGCACCCAGACCTACAGACTCTCAATCTTTCAGCATGGCTTATACACTAAAAACTAACAAGGAGTCCTTGTTAAGCAAACAGGTCCTGGACATCATCACAGAGGCCAGAAGGTCCAGCACAAGAAAATCATATGCAGGAAAATAGAAAAGATTCTGCTCCTGGAAACAATCAAAAGGGGGCAATACCTCCTAACCTTCCATCCCTCTCATCCTGGATTACCTAGCTGAGTTGCTCAGTAGTGGCCTCTCTTTCTCCTCTATTAAAATCCATGCCTTGGCCATCTCTGCCCATTATGATTCAGACCCACCCCTCTTCTCTCATTCTTTGATTAAGCAATTCCTCAGAGGGGCTTCTAATATCAGGCCCCCTAGAAGGCCTCCAACGGCACCCTGGGACCTGAATTAATGTGTTAGAAAAACTAACCTTACCTCCTTTCGAACCTGCCGCTTCAACAGAATTGAAATACCTCTCATGGAAGACTGCCTTCCTACTAACTATCACCTCAGCCAGAAGGGTCTTGGAACTTCAAGCTCTCATGGCTGTCGAGCCCTTCATCATTTTCCATGCAGACAGAGTCTCCCTGAGGACTAACTTCTCCTTTATGCCCAAGGTGGTATCTGATGTGACCCTTAAAAAGGCCATACACCTTTCCACCTTCTTTCCCAACCTTTAAAACAAGTGGGAAAGAATTTTACACTCACTAGATGTGCACAGGCAACTCATATACTGTCTGGAACATACTAAGCCATTCATAAAAACAGACCAGCTTCTTGTAAGCTTTGCCCCAGGGGCAGAGGGGAAGCCCATCTCTAAACAAACCATTTCCAAATGGATTTCACACTGTATCCATTTTTGCTACAGACTACATGGGAAACCCATCCCCAAGTCTATCCGTACCCAGTCCACTAGGGCAACCTCCACCTCCACTGCCTTCCTCAGAGGAGTACCTACCGGGGCATCTTGGAAGCGGACATCTGGACCTCTATCCATACCTTTACAAAGCATTACCACCTACCTCTTTTTTCAAGTCTAGGGCAGGGTTTGCCTCTGCAATTCTGCAGTGTCTCCTGACCCATACCTAGGACTCAACCTATCCTTCCACCCCTTTCCTCAGCTTTGAGAATCCTCCCACAGGTGATGACTGCAACAGTGAAACACGATGAGCATAGTGCAGTTGTGTACACTTACCATCAATGTAGATGTTCAAGTGTATTCACTGTTGCAGTCCTGCTTTCCCTCCCTCCTTCCCCCTTTTCTCTTTTCCTAAGGTACAGGCCAAATTTAGTTTAAGCCTTGTTTTCTGGGGGTTTCTGAGTGTTATGGCAAGAAAGACTGAGGAAGTGACGTCGGCTGCCTCCTTTTGTATCGGACGCCCTGACGTCCTTTACAGCCGATGACAGCCATCATTTTTACTTACCTTTGGTATTCTGGCTGATTGAGGGCTACTGGGAGCTGGATAACCCATTTGTTAGGACTGCAACAGTGAAACGCAAAGAACATAGTGCAGTTGTGTACACTTAAGATAAATGTAGATGTTCGAGTGTATTCACTGTTGCAGTTTTGGTTTCCCTCCCTCCATCCCCCATTTAACATCTTCCCCTAGGGGGACACAAGCTTCCCAAGGTGGCTTTTAGCCACCAGGACCACTTGTCCCTTGTGCTTCTGACGGGTTAGGGCAAGAAAAGCTAATGTAATGAAGTTGACTGCCATGCTTTATAGCACTGACGACTTGACATCAGACTACAGGCGATGGCAGCTGGTGCACAAAAACATTGACTCTGGAATTTGGGCCGACCGAGGGCTACCACAGCAGGGATAACCCACAGGTGATGACTGCAACAGTGAATACACTCAAACATCTACATTTATGGTAAGTGTACACAACTGTACGTTCATCCAGACCTTTGTAATCTCAGGTTAACTGCTTGGTTTCTCTATCTCCCTTAAGGGCCAAACATTCTGCCTTCTGTGAGGCAATAGTCCACATTTTGTCAGCATCTCAAAAGTAGTCTTCTCAATGGCTATATAAACATGGGAGCATGTGACTTCATCAAAGCTGGTTTCAGCAAATGCAAAGAATCAGAAACCGGTTCACCAAAACCGCTTTTGTCGAAAGTGCAGATTGCCTTCTCCACTATTGTGTGACCTCAGAGTTGGTATATATAATTCTAGGATTATGAGGGGTGTTCCCCTACCCCCCACATGAGGGTGCAGGGGGGGCTGCCCCCTGCAAAAAAAAATTGTTTCAAATTTCACTGAATGAGGTTTCTGCAGACTGGTTTCAGTTATTTTGCTTTCACTGAAACTACCTTTGACAAATCAACATGAATCCGTAAAAGTAAGTGGAAGTACTTTTCTATCTGGGCAAATAGCTAAGGCTTAGATCCTTATTTCACTTAAATTTGTGGATGTGCTACAGTTTTTCTCCACCTTGTAAAATAAAGGCTTCCCCCAGCTTCTTTACCAAGGTGAATTTAGCATCTGTTTCAAATTTGCACTCAGGATTTCAAAGCTGTTGTCTAGCATCTCATAAATTATGCAAGGTCTTTCCCAGAGGTGCATTCCATCTTCGTCCACCAGTTAAGGATTCTGCTCTGCCATGTGATCTTAATCTAATTCTGGAAGCAATATGAAAATTTCCTTCAGAATAAGCTTCCTCTGCTAAGTTGCAATCAGTTTAATGATAGAAATTCTTTCTGGTGGCCATCACTTTAGCTAGAAGAATTGGCAACTTGTGTACATTATCTTCCACAGCACCATACCTAATCTTTCATAAAGATAAATTCACCTTAAAAACCAATCCAGCATTCATTCCATAGATGGCTTCTGCTTCCATTCTTAACCAGCCTATTAATCTTCCAGCATTCTTTCCAAATCACTCCAATAAACCTGAATACATGTTGCATACCTTGAACGTACTCAAAACAGCTCAGGTACGGTCTTCAGAGGACAAAGGCCTTCAGTAAAGATTCACAATCATCTATTTCCATTACCCCTAGCAGACTGGACACAAAAGGTTCTAAACAGACTGTTCAGTTGTCTGTCTTATTTATTTATGTATTGTATTGTGTTGTATTGTATGTTACTTGTCCTTTGATAACCTGGAGAGTCCAAATGAACCAGTGGCCCATTTTCAGTGGAGGCCCACAACTGATTCAAAGACATTTAAACAGTACTCGGTGAGTAACTATATACAAGGAGAGAAAATTTCCACAACAGATAAAACACAAATTGATTGAGATACATCATCAGAATATTAGTGGGACAAACCATGATCAAGAATACAATATGAATGGCAAGTAGCAAGACACTTAAGTAGATAGCCCATGTCAAGTAGAAAGAGGTAGAAGAGCATACATTAGTGGCATGGGACTGTTAAAGTGAGAACTGTTTTTGATGTTAGGCCATTACTACCTGGCAAGATAAGAAGGTGTTACCAAATTAAGTTTGAGAAAGGCATAGCTGTAGTGAGTAGTTAGTTATGCATCTGTTTGGAGGGTTGTACAGTACAGGTGTCAGACAGATTTTTATTTAGATTGATCTTGAAGCTGGAAAATTTCCTAGTATGTTTAATGGAAAAGGAGAGAGTTCTAAGAGTGGGCTTGTATAGCTGTAATAGAGAGAGTGTAGGTAGTGAGGAGCATTTTGTTTTCCGATCGAAGCAGCCTAGAAGAGGTATATGTATGTAACAAGTCTAGTAGGGCTTTGCTTTGTTTTGATTTGTATATTAATGTGTGGACTAGGAGTAATTGGGTGTAAGTGTGTTGTCTGGGGAATTCAAGCCAAGCAGGCTGTTTTAGGGCTAAGCAGTGATGAGTTCTGTCTGATGAGTTAGCAGCAATTTTGCTATTTTGTAGTAGCACTGATTTAGTTTATTTTGAATGGAAGCTTGAAGGTTAAGCATTACTGGGGAGCCCTTTAGTAAAGTGGGGAGTAGGAGTGCAAATACCAAGAGTTTCCTGGATGAGTCAGTTAAATATTTTTGTTTTGTAGTGTGTCCCTGATTTTTGGTGAGGTTTATGATCATCTCGTTGTTATTACCTTTGTGTACTCTAGCAAAAAGAAACCTCTGCCTTTGAACCCCAAGGCTCTTTATGCCACATCCATAGCAACCTCTGCATCCTTCTTTAACAAAACCTCCATTGATGATATATGTGCAGCAGCAGCAACATGGTCTGCCTTGCATACTTTTTCCAGACACTGCAAGTTGGATACCATTTCCAGATCTAGAGCTGTGTTTGGAACTTTGATTCTGAAGGCTATCCTGTCAAGAATTCTACCTGAGCTATGAAGTAGCTTAGGATTCTGACTCAAATGTTGGATCAGAATTTCTGATGAACTAGAATATCGTAGGTATGTACTTACCGTAATGCAGGATCATTTTCATCTAAGTCTGTCCGATACAACATCCCCCTACCAAATCCTCATTGACTCTATATAAGGTATAGTATTTTGATACCATTTTTGTACCAAGCTTGATCTGAAGAGCAGGGTTTCAGGGAATTATGGGAAAATTCCGAGGGAGCTTGATTCAGTGGAGCACTAGCTAAGGGCCGGTTCAGATATGACAAGCAGTTCAGTACCCAACCGTTTTATCAGACGGTCTTGGTTGAAAAGTTTCCAGCTTTATGGTAAGTGCAGAACTACCGTTTGTCATTGGTTGGACCCTCCTCAGAAGTGCTTATTGAAGTTCTATAAATATAGCTAGTATTTGTTTATTGATAAGAAAAACATTCCAGATCTTCTTGAAATTCAGATTGTCACAGCCCTTCAGATTGATTCCTTTCACTTGCTAGCTAACTTGTTCATATCAGTGGATATAATGCATCTTTCTGACAGCTGATTCTTAAGCATATACTGAGATTATGACCACATAAGCCTTGGTCCTGGGATGGGTACTGGTCAGATCCCTAGTTGAGTCCCAAGTCTTTTCCTGGTTTTAATGAAAACTAAGATAACTTTTTTGGAAACTGAGTTTGCTTAAGTGCATGTGTCAGAATCAGAGGATCCCCAGGTGTTTGCCCACAGCAGTAGTCTTAGTTTCCCAAACATTTCCAGAACTTTTCTTTAGACACATTCTGTTTACCTGTTTTCCAAGTTGTCTCTCTGGACTACAGCCATCTTACCACAAATAGCAGAATTTGCAGTCAGTGCATAGCATTAAAAACACACAACTGGAGAATTTTGATGAACTAAAATAATATTGACATGTCCCAAAATGGTTTATAAAAGCACCTGTAAGTACATGTTTTCTAGTCTTATAATTTTTTTTCTCTTATTTATGCACTATTAATAAACATTGACTTCTATCTAAACATAAGAATTATTTTGGTGATGGAATACACTTGTTCCATGAAGCTAAAACATTTAGTTCATTACCAGGAAGTACCTAGATGTGTTGATTTTATCACTGTCTAAACTTTCAAGTAAACAGCATCTAAATTCAACCAAGTCTTGCCCCTGTAGCAATACTTTAAACAAAAATGTGTGTATATTTTTGCATCTATAGTTTCCTATATATGAATGTATAGATAGATATATAGATCTATATATATATATATATATATATATATATATATATATATATATATATATATATATATATATATATATATATTCTCATGCTCATTGTCATGTTACTCCTAACAGTAGCATGCAGCCTGCCTCTTCAAAACTGGTACCATTCCTTTTCTTCATAATTTGCATATGCATATCGTTCTCGCTGTCGATCATTCTGCTGTCTTCCATTTGCATCTGTAATCACATCTGCCCCTCTGATTCATGATGTACCTTTATTGTTACTCGTGTATTACCTTTTTCATATTCCTCCTTTTCTGCTTGAAGTAACATTGTATGAGATGCTTATTTCCACACCTTATGCAAGTATGTTTGTTGTCTTGTGTGTATCTGTTACAGCTGGCTTTTGTGCCATGGCCTTGTTATTCTAATGTGGCAGATACTTTATTTCAGAGGTTCTTACTTTTATAATTGTGCAGTTCTAGTGCATTGAGTTATTACATTTTATAAATAAGATATTTTTGTATCCGGTACAAAAATCAGCCTTTTATTATAGCAATAACCCACGCCTGGGTGTGGGTAATGCTGGATTTACCCACGGTTGGCGTGGTTTGGTCAGGGCCCGGGACCAAACAAAGCCACCCATGGGTAAATACAGCATTACCCACACCCAGAAGTGGGTTATTGCTATTATACCATGACATTATTTAAGAAAAGAAACTATTACTTTTCTTAAATAATGGCATAGTATAATGCCTGTTTACTGCCCTTCTGCAGATGTCTGGCATCCGCGGCAGTTCTGATGTACTGCGCCTGCGCAGTACATCATAGTTGGTAAAAGCAACGGAGAAAGCAAGATCTCCGTTGCTTTTTACTGTTTAGCTATGTTAAATGGGTTTAACATAGCGAGACAGTTTAAAATAAGCAACGGAAATGTCCGTTGCTTATTTTAACTGTCTCGCTATGTTAAACCCATTTAACATAGCGAACAGAAAAAGCAACGGAGATCTTGCTTTCTCCGTTGCTTTTTAAACCTGTTCAAGCTATGTTAAATGGGTTTAGCATATGAGACAGCTTTAAAATAAGCAACGGGATCTCCGCTGCTTATTTTAAACTGTCTCGCTATGTTAAACCCATTTAACATAGCGAGACAGTGTTTAGTAAAGTTATACTAATGGAAAAAGTCCGGCGACGGACCTTTTTCCATTAGTATAACTCGATTTACAATGTGCACGCTGGCCAATCAGCGTGCACGTTTTGGGGGGGTCATGGTATAATAAGGATTAATAGCACATAATAGCGTGCAGGAATTCAAAGCAGATGTATAGCAGCATTTTGGTGAGAGTGATGAAATTAATGGCATCGACATTGTTGTGTTATTGTACAGGATTAGTTGCATATTGTTCATTGAACTCAACAGCTTAGAGAAGAGCATTGTTTTTAATGAACTGCCATGCTAGAAAAATGTTCAACTAAAATTAGTACTGAAATAGTGCTTGCTATACAGCTAACAAAATGTTTCATCTTTTCTTTCTGTTTATAATGTGTTAGATGCTGTTCTTCCCACTTTTCCTGAGATTTTGTTTTTACCTCCTTGATGTTTTATTTACTGCATTTTTGTTCTGTGGTTTCCAAAGGATTTGAGGCCAGTATTATTTAAACTTTCACTTTTTACATGCAGAGCAAAACCAAGTAGTCTATTTGTAGACCAGTGACATGTATCTTGCTCTGCGAATGCCAGGTTTCTGGTTTCAAATGGTTTTCTGACAAAGATATTTTATGTCTTCTGACTCTCTCTGTATTCTGGGTAAATTCAGAGTTGCTTGCTAGAAAAAATACAGTAGTTAAAACTACTATTTCTGCTCAATAAACACTCCTGTAATATGCCAGAATTAATCAAATAATTAGATTGCATATGGTATGGAATCGGTAATGTGCCCTGATTCGTAGAACTGACCACATTTTCATCTCCATTTTTTAGTTTATTTTCTGGATATGTTAAAATAGACTTTGGAAAACAGAAACTTAATTGGATAGGCATGTAACGAGAAAGGTATTGCTGGAACAGATCTTGACAAATGAAGGACATGTTGAATAAGAGACATATTGACTTCAGTGTCATGATGTAACTGCAGTGTTTTGATCCTTTTTTCTAGGGTGTGACACACCAGCAGTGGTACCTGTTTAATGATTTCCTTATTGAACCAGTGGACAAGGTAATACATATTTTTGTAGTACAGCAACACATTTAATTGTTAAGAAATTTATTTTATTGTTTCAAGCACTTTGTGTTTAGAGTGTTATATTTTAAGTAAGACTGTTGATCAATTTTTGAGTATGTTTTGGCTTTAGAACAAAAAAGTGCATTTATAATGTTCAGATACAGATTTGGAAAGCAACTTAATTAACCACTGATTGTACTTCATTGTCAGACTCCACTGCAGCAGTTTAGTTGTAAGTGTCTTATTTAGGGGACCTTGTCTATACACAGTTTTGCCTTGAGTCTTGCATCCTACTAGGTCACCACTTAGTTCACAGTTCTAGGCAAAGAAGTACTGTTGGGGGAGTAGCATTTTTGGTATATTCAGCATTTCATTTGAAGAGGTTGTGCTTGGAGATGTAACACCTTTGAATATGCCCTGAATGTAGTAGTGAATTTCAGATTCCTCTTTATGTATCATCTACCAGACTACTTGGGTGTGTTTCTGCAAGAGTACTGAGATCTCCTAAGTGGTCTAGTTTATCATTACCTTAGATAGCTGATCTTAAAAGGAGTTTAATGCCTGGGTGATCGGCAAGCTTCATGTTCACTCAGTTCATTTCCAAAGCTACTCATAAGGTTTGAACACAATCTTTCAAACTGGTCTTGAAACCAGGCACTTGTTGGTAGAGCAAACAGAATATTACTTTGTTTGCTTTAAGCTTAGACTTCCTTCCAGTCCAGCTTTCTAAAATATGTAATGTAGGGATTTAAGGGATGCCAAATCAGACGGTCTTAGTCCAGTCCTGGAACATCTCTTGGAGGGGATCAGTGTTCATAATTCAGTGTAGTTGTAGGTACCTTAGATCAGGTCTCCTCTGTTAATGTACAGACTAGAGTGTAAGGTATGATGTGGAACCATGCCATGGACATGCGTTGAAATGAATGAGCAGGCTAGGGAGGAACATAGTGTGAAGATGAGATAGTTCTGTCCTTCTCAAGGATAAAGTTGTTCTGGGTATATTATGCTGTGCACTAGACACCAGTCTCCTGAAGGGCCATGTTTGTGTCAAAATAAAGATCTCTGCTGCATTAAATCATAACAGCTGCAGTCTTCTGAGTGATTAACATCCCATGCAGTCTGGCTTATTTGATTACCTATAGATTTTTCCTCTGTTGAGAGTGAGGAGGTTGCACACTTTTTGCTGACAAGATTTCCATTGTAGTGATATTTTCACCAGGATTCTACTATTGGACATTACACGTTGGCTGAGGTGGGTTATCCAGACCCACATTCTGCTCAGTTTGATTGCATAAACCACATAATCCAACTGAGGAGAAGTGATGTATGACAAACTCATGAATGGGGCTTTAGCAAAAAGTTTGCCTCCTGTTCTTTGGATTCTGATCCTACAAGGCTGATAAAATACTGCCTCAGATTAAGACAAACTATTCTTCATGTTGTTTACTCCTCAACGACACATGGTTTTTATCTATTTTAAAAGATACTTAGATTACCCAAACCTCGGGAAGCAATGTCTAGAAGTTGACATTCTGGAGAATTATAGCCCTTTTTCAAGCCTCCCATTTATTGAGAAAATTACCATGAAGGTGGTTTGCACACATCTGTATTCACACTTGAGATTTTGTGCCTTGGTGAAACCTTGTCCGTCTGGTTTTAGATTGAAGCACAGTGTAGAGGCTACCTTTTATGGAATTATTTTATCATCTCTTGATGGTGAGAGAGAGCACTACAAATATTTCATTTTGGTCTTAACTTGATCTTTTTTTTTGCAGTTTTTGGCACTGTGGACCATGGGATGCTTTTTAACGTCTGGGTCTGCATTGAAGGCTATCAGAGATAGCTAGCTAGTCTCTTCACCTCTTTGGTTATATGCAGCATATGGTAGCTGATTTAAATACTTCTGGATCCAGCCTGCTGGACTGCAGTGTGCTTCTGCATTTGATTTTTGTCTTTCATTGTTTATGGTGCATATGCTGCATCTTAAGGAGGTCATGGTAAGGAAAGGTATTTTTTATTGGTATTAACACTGATGCTAGTCTGTTTTACCTCTCCTTTTTCTTTGGAAAGTGTGCTGGATGTTTCAGCCATGGAAAACTGCTTGAATTTGATCCTTGACTACATGTTCAGTAATTGTTTAAAACTTAACTCTGCTAAGACCGAGACTGCTCAGCATGCCACTTTCCATCTTATAGGTTCATAGGTAAGTACTAGGCTCACTGACCTCAGGCCATTTTAAGCCTAACCAGTTTCCCTTTTTTTGTGCTTGAAATAACCTATCCTATGTGGTTATAGATTGGTATTACCCATCCAATGAGTGATAATTATATATTACCACTAATGAGAATAACTGGGATCATACCAAAGACAATTTGGACAGACCCATGAATGGGATAAAGCATTTAAGAGCTGCCTCTGTCCATTAGTAGTACAAGGGGCAGTCCTGGGCTAAACTTTGTTTCCTACCCATAGATCTAAGTTGTGCTTGAATATGGACAGGGATGAACTTTGTTTTATGTGGATACGGAGTCTGTTCCACAGCAGCAGTATCCTCTGCGAGATATACCTCTCCCTCTAAACTGTTCTGTTGATGTTGAAGAAGGGGTTTCGATCCCTAGACAGACTATTTATGATGTTATTTGATTTGCTGACTTGCAGTAAATCCATAAGTAATGGGTCGGAGGATGCATTGTATGAAAGACGCAAATCGCCTGCAGTCTGTAGGATACAGAGTATAGTGACAGAGCTTTGAGTAAGTCCATGTAAAGCATGTTGTTTAGGCCTTTTATCCTTTTAGTAAGGTATCTCTGTGGGCAGTCCAGCTGGTGCATGTGTCTGATCAGATGCATGCCAAATGGCGCATTAAATTCAATGACTGACGTAATGAAAGGTGAGCAAAGGAGACAGTGACATCTCTAGATCTAGACACAATCTCTTTGTTTATAAGCTGTGCAGTATAGAAGGACTGACTTACATTGACACACGGTCAAAAGTTAGGCCACTGTCCACATAAGATCCCAAATCCCAAACAATTGGGTCAAGTCTTGGGGGTGTATTGTCAGTGTGGTTGTTCCATGGGGAGATGATTTCCAAAAGGATGCATTTTTTTTTGGAATTTAGATTCTGTCCATGATTTTGTCACAAGTTATTTATTTGAGACAAACCTCCTGCAGGATGGCCAAGTCATTTGGGGATTCAGTGACTGCTCCTAGCTTGCAGCCATCTGCAAACGTAGTTAGCCAGAGCCCTTTGGTATTGGCTTTTACTTCAGAAAAGTAGATACCAATCCGGAGAGGTCCCAGCACAGAACCCTGGGGGACTCCACTGGTAACGTCCCCATTTTCATTATCTGCTTCCTGTCTGTGAGCCAGTTGGTAACCTAGCAGATGATATAGGGGTTTATTCCCTGTTTATTTAGTTTGTCTTCTATACCTGAGTGGGGAATTATGTTATAAGCTTGAGCCAGGTCGAAGTATGCGTACATACCGTTTTTGTCTTCATCCATTGGTTTGGTTACCTTTTAAAAAATCCATTAGGCTGAGTAAGCATGACCTACCCTTGACAAAGTCAAACTGAGATAGCTCCAATATTTGGAGGCTCCCTATATCTTGATTGATTAATTCCATGGTAAGGCTTTCCATTGCTTTGTGTATGAGGCGTTCTCAACTTCCTGTGCTCTCTGTATTGATTACCTGTGAGGTGGTTCAGTTGGAGTTCATCTTTTGTGTTCTCTTCCTAGGTTTTGTCATAGTAGACAGATTGACACTGAAATGCCCAAGTGTTTTCTGTCATCAAGAATTTGTAATTAAATGTGACGAATGTAGTAAGGATCAAATGCTACACACTAGATTCTGACTTGGGAATGGTGATTTTTGCGCTGGTGGTGTCCCACTTGACTACTACATAACACTGGCTTTTGCATGCTGACCTAGCTTATCTTGAGAGCATATGGAATACTGCACTGAGTTTGTTGAACAGCACTCTTTTCTTTGATAAAGTTTGATCAAAATTTGAACAGGCAGCTTAATCCTACCTGTGTGTGTGTATAGCACTATCAGGCCCCACTAAAACCAAATATAATGGGGATTTTAAAAATAAACTATCTTGGTGGGCCACCAGTATAAGTATGTTCTTAAAAAAAAGAAAGAAAAAGGCTTACAAAATATTGTAGTAAATCAAAAACTTCCCACTCTAAAGATTTTATTAAAAATACTAGCAAGGAACTAAAAATGCCCATCAGAAAGGTCAAAGCTAAACTTGAGTTAAAACTACCATCAGAAACTAAGAATGACTACAAATTTTTCTTTATATTAGAAATTGAAAAATAACACCTGGCAGTGATCCAATTTAATTGAAAATGTCATTACCAGTGCTGACCCAAAAGATGTAGCTTACTTACTTGCACACAGATATACTACTAACCTTACCCCAGAAACCATAATTAAATCCCAGAGTCCTGTAAACATATGTATATATATCAAGTATAACTCTCCCAAACCAACTTCACGAAATAAAATCCAAAAAGTTCACCCTCTGCTGGGTGAACTTTTTGGATATGTATATATATATATATATATATATATATATATATATATATATATATATATATATATATATATATACATACATACATACACCCACATATACACACACACAAACAAACACACACACACACATATATATATATATATATATATATATATATATATGTATGTATGTATATATATATATATATATATATATATATATATGTGTGTGTGTGTGATCCGTATAGATCCCCGACGGCACTTTCTGCCGAAGCAGAAATCACCGAACATACATAACCAAAAGTGCTGTTCACCAAAGATTTATTGTTTTTTTTTTTTTTTTGAATGGACTTTAACGAAAGCGCTTTTTCAGTGAAAGCGCTTTCGTTAAAGTGCTGTGGAGTCGGACTATTGAACTTTCGTTCAATAGTCCTAGATCCATATATATATATATATATCCATATATATCTATTTATATATATATATATATATATATATATATATATATATATATATATATATACATACACTCACAGACATATATAGATATATATATATAGATATATATATATATATATATATATGTGGGATCTGTACAGATCCCCGACGGCACTTTCTGCCGAAGCAGAAATCTTTCATTAAAGTGCGATTGGTTATTGTGGATTCGGACTATTGAACTTTTGTTCAATAGTCCTACATCCACATATATATATATATATATATATATATATATATATATATATATGTGTGTGTGTGGGTCTATGTTGGTTGATCAAAATCTCACAATCTCGATCAAGCAACATCGAAACCCATTAAAGGGAAAGTGCACTAGATTGATAGTGAACGTTCGCAAAAGCCGGTTCTCTGAACCGGAAAAAAACACAAAACATAACTGCTTTAAACAGTATTTTGTAGGGGGGCAAGCCCCCCTGCACCCCCCCCTACGTAAATATACTAACTCTAAGATCACACTACAGGGGGGAAAAGGATATATTTCCTTATCCCCACTGTAATGTGCTTCGGAGAACCGGCATTTGCGAAAGTGCACTTTCACTTAAATGGGTTCGATCTTCTGGTTGTTGAGAAAGTGAGTTTTTGGCAATCAGAAGTAGACCCATATATATATATATATATATATACACATACACACACACACACACACACGCGCGCGCGCGCGCACATGCAGTGTTTTTAAAAAGTTTACACACCCCTGTTAAAATGTCAGGTTTTTGTGATATAAAAAAATGAGACCACACTAAATCATTTCAAAACTTTTCCCACCTTTAATGTGGCCTATAACCTGTACATTTCATTTGAAAAACAAACAAATCTGTTAGGGGAAGAATAAAAAATAAAAAACGTACAATACATTGGTTGCATAAGTGTGCACATCCTTAAACTAATACTTTGTTGTGTGTGCACACCCTTAAACTAATACTTTGTTGAAGCAACACACCAGTGATCAATTAAATAGACTCTTATTAACTCCAAATAAAGTTCAGCTGTCCTAGTAGGATTTTCCTGACAATTACTCAGTTGCCTGCTGCAGCAAAAGCCATGGTTCGCAGAGAGCTTACAAAGCATCAAAGGGATCTCATTGTTGAAAGGTATCAGTCAGGAGAAGGGTAAAAAAATTTCCACAGCATTGGATATCTCATGGAACACAGTGAAGACAGTCATCAAAAAGTGGAGAAAATATGGGGCGACAGTTACGTTGCAAAGTACTGGACGTCCCTCCAAAATTGATTAAAAGATAAGATGAAAACTGGTCAGGGAAGCTGCCAAGAGACCTACAGCAACACTGAAGGAGCTGCAGAAATTTCTGGCAAGTACTGGATGTTCTTCATCTCACATTGCTGCAGTCCTTACACTTGGGTAGTCCGCTGTCCTCGGTCGGCCCGAATATCAAAGTATAAGGCTGACGTCGGTCAAGGCGCATTTGACTGATATCAGGACGTCAGGGTACAAATGCGCATGACCGACGTCATATCCTCAGTCTTTTTTGCCGCATGGTCCGATGCAGAAGCAGCATTGCAAGTGCCGGTTGGCGTTCTGAGATTTTTCGATTTCGAAGTTTCAGACCGAGTTCAAAGTTGGCTAAGTACCCCTTTGGGGGAATATTTTAGTTTTTTTCTTGCCTCAGTGATTTACCGGATGTCAGAAAAAGTGAATAATTGCATTTCTTGTGGGAAACAGATACCGCATAGAGATTATCATACTTTGTGTATTCCTTGCTTAGGGCCTGAGCACGACGTTGTTGGGTGTCGCTCTTGTGCTAGATTCAATAAACGCACTATAAAGAGAAGGTTGGATTGTGCCAGGTTAGTCTTTGGGAAGCGGTGCAATTATAAAATGCCGTCGGATGCTCCGACGCCCGCTTCTTCAAAGAAGCGCAAGGACAAAGCAGTTAAGCCTAGGCTAGAAGAACCGTCTGTACCGGACGCCGGTTCTTTAGAGGTGTCGGTGGAGCCGGTGGTTCCACCGGAGGTTTCATTGGGTTCCCAGGGAGAGACTTTGTTATTGCAAGATGTGGCCTCTCAGGAGGCAGGTCAGGCTGAAGGGGCTTCTCAGGCTACTATACTCCCTTCCCTTCCTAGGGTGGTCAGGCCCTCTCCTTCTGTTTCCAAGGCTTCTCCCAGGGGCAGGCCAGGTTTAGCTTCTGTTGGTGTCACCCCTAGTTCTTCAGGTGCTGTGCCCAAGAAGCATATGCTTAAAATGGCAGAAGATTTGATTACTTTGATTAGGGGCTCTTTGCACCCTCCTGATAACAGGCCTAGGGTGGAGCCTGAGCCAGGGAGTTTTGAGCAGGCTTCGGATGTTTCAGAGTCTTCGGCTGAAGACTTGCAGGAGTATTCTCCTTATTCTGACTCGGATGTGGATGATTCTACTCCTTCTGCTTCTCCTCCTGAGGATTTTTCTTTTTCAGAAACTCTTCATTCTGTGAGGGAGCATTTTAAATGGGAAGGTCAGGACTTCTCGGATTCCAGGAAAAGGCTTAGGGAATTTTTGTTTTTGCCCCAGCATAGGCCTTTGGCTATACCTCCTGTTTTAGATGTTGTGGAAGATGTTTTTGCAGAGGCTTCTCTTAATCCTGATTCTTTGCCTCCTGCTCCTGTTAAACCGGATAGATATTACAGGGTGCCTGAAGCTCATAAGTATCTCTTTAAGAGTCCTAGGGCAGACCCAGAAACTGTTAGTCAGGGGCCTAAAGGTGTTAAGGCTTCTGTTGTCAAGAATCCGGTTCCTTCTGACAAGGAGGCCAAGGCTTTGGATAGATGGGGAAAGAAAGTTTATACTTCTTCCACTCTAGCTATGAGGGCTTTGAATTGCCAGTTTCACATGTTAAAATACCAAAACTATCTCCTTTCTCAATTGAAGTCTAAGGTTGATGCTCTTGCGGAAGGTATTGATTGTAAAGAGTTGCAAGATTTAGTACATGTTTCTGAACAGGTGGGTAAGCATTCTTTGCAATGTGGTTTTGATGCTGTACAGGCCTCGTCTAGGGTGGCTGCCACTGGGTCAGTTCTTCGCAGGCACGCCTGGCTGAGGGATCAGAATTTATCTGACCATGTTAAAGCAAGGATTTTAGATGCTCCTTTACAATCTGATGTGTTGTTTGGTTCTCCTGTTGAGACAGTTTTAAAGAAAATGGAAGACAAGGCTAAGTCTATGCAGACTGTTAAAGATTTTTTGCAGGTTCAGCCTCCGAAGTTTAGTAGAAATTGGCCTACTAAGGGGTGGATGTATCCTTCTTATGATTCCCAGTCTAGGGGTAGATCTAGACGTGGTAGGGGCAGAGCTCAGGGCTCTTTCAGGCCTAGAATAGGGAGTTCTCCTGCACAGTCTTCAGGTGAGGGCAGGGGTCAGTCCTTTCGTAAACAGACCCAATGACCTACCTTTTCAGCTGCCAGAGCCTTCCCGTCTGGCAGCACCTTTGGGAGGAAGGTTGGCACTTTTCGAAGAAAATTGGAGTTTAATTACCCAAGACAGATGGGTATTCGATATCATACACCACGGTTACAGGTTTTATTTCCATACCTTGCCTCCTTTCAAAGGCATGCCAGACGTTCCTCCTCCACAAAGAATAGAGGCTCACAAGCAAATTTCTCTGTTACTCCAAATAGGGGCCATTCAGCCGGTCCCTATGCCAGAAGTGGGCCTAGGATTTTATTCTCGCCTGTTGCTAGTACCAAAGAAAGGGAACACGTGGAGACCAATTCTGGACTTATCTATCCTCAACACTTATCTGGACATTCCCAAGTTCAAAATGTTGACGCTACAACAGCTTTTACCTCTGCTGGGCAAAGATCATTGGATGGTAACTTTAGATCTCAAGGAGGCTTATCTTCATGTTCCTATCAGACTGAGTTGCAGGAAGTATCTGCGTTTTCGAGCTGGGACTTCTCATTATCAGTTCTCTGCATTGCCCTTTGGCTTATCTACTGCACCCAGAGTGTTCACGAAGGTTCTGGCTCCAGTGATAGCTTTCCTCAGGTTAAAAGGAATACAGATTTATCCCTATTTGGACGATTGCCTAATTCTGGCTCAAGGAAGGGACGAGCTTCTTCATCATTTGGATTATGTGATAGCAGTGCTAAGATGCCTGGGGTATTCTGTGAACGAAATAAAGTCCAGTCTAGTACCCTCTCAAGACATGTGCTTTCTGGGTGTGAGACTGAATACAGCATCCCAGATGGCCTTTTGACCCCGGACAAACAAAAGAATCTTTCCCTTTACTTTCATCAGTTGTCTCATCAGTCCGGGCTGACTGCAAGGACAGTCCTTCAAGCCTTAGGGTTCATGGCATCTTGTATTCTGGTGCTTCCCAATGCCAAACTGCATATGAGGAAGCTACAATGGTATCTCAAAAATGTATGGACACAGCACTGCCAGGATTTGGACACTGTCATTCCAATAATACCTTGCATTCAAAAGGAATTTTTGTGGTGGGCTCAGGAATGTCACCTAAACAAGGGACTCTCTGTGACCCGACCAGAGGCGAGTCAGATTCTAACGACAGATGCCTCAGACAAAGCTTGGGGAGCTCATCTGAATGGAAAGTGGATACAAGACAAGTGGCCTGCCAGACTACAACATCTACATATCAACTTGAAAGAGATGTTAGCAGTCCAATTTGCATTGATAGCTTTCAAGGATTTACTTCTTCCAGGGCAGGTGTTGATTCTAACAGACAACACAACTGTCATGTGGTACATCAACAAGCAAGGCGGAACACATTCCTATCCTCTATGCAGGCAAGCGATGATTTTGTGGGAGACTGCTCTCAGTTTACAGCTAAATCTTCAGGCAAGGTTTCTGCCGGGAGCACAGAACTCCTTAGCAGATGTGTTGAGCAGACAAATTATGGATCCCCACGAGTGGAAATTGGATCCTCATGTTTTTCAGAAATTGACAGTGTCATGGGGAACTCCAGACATAGATCTGTTCGCTTCCCCACTAAACCATCAGCTGCCAAAGTTTTGCACAAAAATGTTTCATCCCACAGCTTGGAGAGTGGATGTTCTTTCTTTCAATTGGAGCAATCTTCATGTGTATGCCTTTCCGCCTCTGCCTCTCCTCCCAAAGGTACTACTAAAGGCCAGACAAGACAAGCCAAGGATGATTTTGATAGCTCCAGATTGGCCTCGACAGCATTGGTACCCATTACTGAGGAGCCTGGTACGGAAGCCTCCATGGCCTTTGCCTACGATTCCACACCTGTTGTCTCAGGAGGACAGTCATTTGCTCAATGTCAAGCTTTACTCTCTGCACCTAACAGCCTGGCATATTCTGTTTTGAACCATAGTGGGCCTCCACTTCCACAACAAGTTTTGAATGTTATTTTGGAAGCTAGAAGGCCTAGTACAAGGAAAGTGTACGCAGAAAAATGGAAGAGATTTTTATTTTGGAGTGCAGCAAAGGATTTTGATGTTTCTGAGCCTAATTTAAGTGTGGCTCTTCAATATCTTACTGAGTTACTGGACAAAGGTTTGTCTTTCTCTTCTATTAAGGTTCATGCTGCAGCAATTTCGGCTCACTATGATTGTGACCCACCAATGTTTTCTCATCCTTTGTTCAAGCAATTTCTTAGAGGGGCGAAGAATATAAGACCCCCACGAAGAGCTCCTACTCCTGCTTGGGATCTCAATTTTGTGTTGGAGAAACTCACTCTACAACCTTTTGAGCCTGCAGCTACTGCTGAATTAAAGTTTTTATCATGGAAGACTGCTTTTTTGTTGGCTATTACCTCTGCAAGAAGGGTTTCTGAGTTGCAGGCCCTTATGGCAGTTGAGCCTTTCTTAATTTTCCATAAGGATAGGGTATCTTTACGTACTAATCCTTCCTTTATGCCTAAAGTGGTTTCTAGTGTGGCTTTAAACCAAACTATTCATTTGCCTACCTTTTATGCAAATCCCCAAAATAAAGGGGAAAAGATTTTGCACACTTTAGATGTACACAGGCAGTTGCGTTATTATTTGGACAGAACTAAAGGGTTCAGGCAGTCTCAGCAGTTATTTGTTTCTTTTGCTTTGAGTTCTCAGGGCAAGCCTGTGTCAAAACAAACTATTTCTAAGTGGATTGGGTTTTGCATTGCTTTCTGTTATTCCCATCATGGCAAGGAAGTTCCAGCTGGGATTAGGCCTCATTCCACTAGGGCTACTGCCACTTCGACAGCTTTTTTGAGAGGGGTGGCAACTAAGGGTATTTTGGAGGCAGCTACTTGGATTTCAGTGCATACTTTTTCCAGGCATTATCACCTACCACTTTACTCTAAATCCAGGGCTGGTTTTGCCACTGCTGTTTTGCAGGGCATTTTGGCAGCTCCTGCTTCCTTATAATTTGGCCATCCTCCCTTACCTCTGCTTTGGGATTCTACCCAAGTGTAAGGACTGCAGCAATGTGAGATGAAGAACATAGTACAGTTTTGTACCTACCATAAATGTAGATGTTCGAAGATCCACATTGCTGCAGTCCAGTTTACCCTCCCTCCTTCCCCTCTGTAGTTAGAGGCGGTTGTGTGGGTTGGGTGGTCAATTGGGTGTATATTGTGTATTGTATATATTGTACATATTTTTAGTGCTAGGATGGTTGGTTGTTGGTTTGCTGTCTTTTGTTTTTTGACCTTTATTTTTAGGGTCTTCTGACATCTGGGGCAAGAAAAGACTGAGGATATGACGTCGGTCATGCGCATTTGTACCCTGACGTCCTGATGTCAGTCAAATGCGCCTTGACCGACGTCAGCCTTATACTTTGATATTCGGGCCGACTGAGGACAGCGGACTACCCAAGTGTAAGGACTGCAGCAATGTGGATCTTCGAACATCTACATTTATGGTAGGTACAAAACTGTACTTTGTGTACTACATGTGACAATCTCCCTTATTCTCCATATATCTGTGCTGTGGGGTAGGGTTGCAAGACAGAAGACTTTTCTTGCACAGAAAAACATCCAGACCCGGCTAAAATTTGCTAAACAATACATCAAGTCTCCCAAAAGCATGTGGAAAAATGTGTTATGGTCTGATGAGCCCAAGGTTGAACTTTATGGCCACAATTCCAAAAGGTACGTTTGGTGCAAAAACAGCACTTCAAATCTCCAAAAGAGCACCATCCCCACGGTGAAGCATGGTGGTGGCAGTATTATGCTTTTGTGTTGGTTTTCTTCAGTTGGAACTGGGGCTTTAGTCAAGGTGGAGGGAATTATGAACAGTTCCAAATACCTGTCACATTTGACCCAAAACCTTCAGGCGCCTGTAAGAAAGCTGAAGATGAAGAGGAATTTCACCTTTCAACACAACAATGACCCCAATCATACATCCAAATTAACAAAAGAATGGCATCACCAGAAGAAAATAAAGTTTTGGAATGGCCCTGTCAGAACCCAGACCTAAATCCAATAGAAAATATGTAGGGTGACCCGAAGAGGGCTCTGCACAAGAGATGCCCTCGCAATCTGACAGATTTGGAGAGTTTTTGCAAGGAAGAGTGGGCAAATATTTCCAAGTCAAGATGTGCCATGCTGATAGACTCTTACCCAAGAAGACCGAATGCTGCTGATAGACTCTTACCCAAGAAGACCGAATGCTGTAATTAAATCAAAAGGAGCGTCAAAAAAGTATTAGTTTAAGGGTGTGCACACGCAACAAAGTATTAGTTTAAGGGTGTGTACACTTATGCAACCAGCATACTGTACGTTTTTTATATTTTTCCCGTAACAGATCTATTTATTTTTCAATTGAATTGTACAGGTTATAGGTCACATTAAAGGTGGGAAAAGTTTTGAAATGATTTATTGTGGTCTCATTTTTTATATCACAAAAACCTGGCATTTTAACAGGGGTGTGTTAACTTTTTATATCCATTGAATATAAAATATGTATATAGATATGCAATAGGTGGACTGAACACTGTAAATTGACCATAGGTGTGACTCTGCATATATGCGGTGTGGAAGAACTACTGGGGCAGGGCTATCTACCCAGTGCTGTGAACATCAGCTTTAGATGATTATCAGAGTTGGAGTGACACCCAAACCACGGGAAAGGGGATTGTGGATGGACATATAGGTGTTTATGCATGTGTGTGTTTGTGTGTGTTTTTCTGTCTCTGTGTATGTGTATATACATGTGTAATGTACATATATAAAAACAGTGCCAGAAATTAGGAGTATTCAACATGATTTCATTGATCACCATCAAAAAGAAAAGGGCAGGTTTTCATTCTTAAATGGGGTTTCTTTAGTGCGAATCCAAAGAGCAAGAACGGCAAATTGTTTATGCAGAAATATGCTGTAAAATAATGAAAGCAAAATTCAAAAATCAGACAATTTGTTTTACATCATATTGTAATAATACATTTTCAGTAATCACAAATAAATCAAAACATATATGGAAGGGAACTGGCATAATGGTTAAGGAATTTACCTCACAGACGTAGGATGCATGGTTTGATTCTCACATTTGAGAGAAACTGGATAGGCATAAAATGGCCCATGAGGATAGCTAGCCTCGTAATTATCTATGAGTAAATCTATAAACAAATCAAAAATCCATTGTAGAAAACAAAAAAAGTGCATTTTAATTTAATATCTGCTGCCATCTAGTGGATAAAGCTTACATTACATAAAATTGGTCATTTTCAGTAACTGAAGCAGCCTAATTAAGCAAAAAAATGTGATATGTAACAAAATCAATTGAAATGTTTAATTTAAACCTGCAAACAGCATGGCATCCAAATTAATAATATATGTTTTCTTCTTTTTTCAACTAAGCTTTGTTGTTCATGTTTATTGAGACAGATGATAATACTCCCTGTCAATCCCAGTAAAAGTGTAGACTGACACACGATGCATATGCTTGTGTTTTACCAACATGCTTCTATCTCTGTTGCACCTTAAGTGAAATTCTCAGTTTAAAAGCACACACAGTCTTACTAGCATAGAAATCACCACATTAGCTCATAATTAAACAACCAGTTTAGTTGAGCATGCAGTCTGTTCCCTTATTTCAAAGTTATTATGGGTAATTTTAGAAGTGAAAGTCTTTGCTTTTAGCAAATATAAAATAATAATAATAACAGTAATAATAAATTTTCTACATGGCATACATCCACCCCAGATTTTTACTCCAGATAGCCATAATTTATCTCTGTGTCCATAAGAATTTTTAAAACTGACTAGTTGTTGACCTGTATGTATTATTAGCCTGTCTAATGTGGCAACATTTTCAAAAAAAAATCAATCGTGGCTGCAAAAATAGTCTAATAAAACAAAAATGTAAAAAAAATAATAAGAATAAAAATACATCCCGTAACCATTAAAAATTCTAGATAAAAATATAATGTACAAACCACGGCTAAACATGGGCAGTGGAAACCAGCAAAATCACCGAAGAAGCAAGAGTCAAGTGTGAACTACTGAAAAGCGAAACCAGTTCCGTAAAAAGCAAAGTCTGATTTGGAAGTACAGGTATCATTATCCAAAGAAGTCTGTAACATCTATATATATATATATATATATATATATATATATATATATATATATTAAAACACTGTCATTGTCTCAAACAAGGACATCATTTAATTTAAACACATAAAGAAAACATAGCTAAAATGTCCTTGAATCAGTAGCATAAAACCACAAGAATATATGTCAATGAAATAAGGCCCAATAAAAAATTAACCAAAGGAATATTCTATAAATCACAAATTCATGAAATATGCATCAATCAACTAAGAGCCAATCATATAATATTATAGAACATATATTCCAATAGAAATTGTGTTCAAAAGGGATAGGAACCAATGAGCTATGAACCAATAATATAATATAACTGAAAATATGCACCAGTAAGGACGAAGTACAATCACCACCAATTATAACATTATATAGAGAATTATATAGAAAAAATGCACACTATATTGGGCTCTGTGTAATAATATATATATATATATAAAAATGTAGGTACGTATGTTTTACAGTATATATATATATATATATATATATATATATATAGAGAGAGAGAAAGAGAGAGAGAGAGATGATAAGTAACTATGTACATCTAACGATATTGGGGTATGCACAAACATCAAAAAAGAAATGCAACATTCTTAGGGAACTACCAAGGAAGTAAAAATAATAAAAACTACAGGAACATTGCTTTTTTTTTTGGGGGGGGGGGGGGGTCCTTTCAGGTTCTGGGACAGTGCGCACCATAGTTGAGGTGACTGTGCACAAACTTTCTGAACTAGTGAACCATTGACAAGAAACTTATTGAGGAAACTCATTGAATCCTCAGACCATCAGAACAAGGAATAGATGAGCACATCTCAGTGAAATACATAAAGTAAGTAAGTAACTTTATAGCCGTAGCTGGATAAAACACAAATACAGCTTTGCTCCCCCCCATATAATATATGCTGACTCTGTGATTACAGAGTGAAGAAAAGAGAAAAGTATCACATAGAGTGAATCACTGCTGATGGCGCATTATAAACCACACCAACAGTGATTGCCCTTACAGAACTGTACACTTTATACAGCTGCTGTAATCAACAAAACAACTGCCAGCTTAACAGTACTCTGTAAGTACTGGACTTGACAAATCAGTCACTTCTCCACAAACTTAAAATGCTTATTCAAGCATTTTATTTGATTGCATATATAAAAATCTGTATACACACACAGGCACACACGCACATTCTCTCAGTTAGCCATAACAAGACAAATCTTACTGCAAAAATAGTTGTAAAAAAAGTAAGTAAACCCCACATTAACTTGAGTGCAATAGCTCACAACACAGAACATCATTCCGTTTTCTCCAGGATGTGTGACTTCAGAGAAACCATTGTGACACATTCAGATAAAATTAAAAAAAATAAAAAAACTAAACACACTGAGATGTCAGCACCAGTCCTACAACAGTAATGAGTTAAGCATTAACAAAGCAGCTGTCAACAAGCCATAGGGAAAACACACATTGCGTGTGTGTGTGTGTGTGTGTGTGTGTGTGTGTGTGTAGGGGGGGGGGGGTGATAGTCTGACTATATAGAACCCATGCGCAAAGCAAAACAGTCTGCCTTGTCACAACCCCTTGCTGTTTGATGCAAATATTATCTCATTTACAATGGATTTAGAGCAGTGTATAGGTTTTGTGAGTCTAGTTCTGATATACTTGCTAAGAAAACAGTAAAGGAGACTCTTTATTATACTATATACAGTGTACACTGTATACAAAGTACGATGTATCATAAGCCTGTCATTCAGCTACAAACCATGATACCTGTTACAGCGGAGCCAGAGTAGTGAAAATAATTTGGGAGATGTCATTCTTACATAATTATTAATAAGTCCATAAAAAGGAGTGTGCTAATTACAGTATACAGAGTAGGCAAGATTGTTGAAGCATCCGACATTTGTAGCAACAAAATATTAATGATGGTCATGCAGTAAGAACAGTTGACAGGGTTGTAAATAACAACAGCACAAAGCTAAATTCACACCTTGTGAAACAGTGGCTGTGTATTCACATGAGATCCTGCATAGAAAAGACAGGGAAGGATCTGAATTTAGGAGATTTACAGCTACCTGATTAGATATAAATTGCATGATTCCACAGTTACAGGCTTAGTTGTTATCTAGACCCGCACTAAAAAGAGTACAATTAAGATATCTCCTGTATTGCCAAGGGTCGGTAGTTCGGAGAGGTACATATAGTAAAGTCTGCCTCTCCATGGGTTGTTAGGGACAGCTTCAGTTTTGAATATTTTTCTGGGAGATATAAGTGGGTATGAACCTTTGTTAGATTGCATATATAAAGATAAGATACTGACCAAATTTCAGACACTGGATACACATAAGGGTTAAGCAATGTTGAAGTGTAGCTGCTGTGTTGCAAGATAGCTGTACTTTTATAGTCAGTCTGAAGCTTGAATCTGTAAGCAGAATAGGTGTGCATGGGATTCTGGGCAATACTAGGGGTCCTGCTGTAGTAGACAAATGAAGTTGGTCACCTACGACTTTGTACGATGACTGAGTTTTTCTTGGTCTTCAGTATAACAGATTTAGCATGATGATGTAAATTTGCTTGGTGGAGACAACTTCTTCCACTTAGCTTTTTTCATTGGAGTAGAAGTAGGTGTTGAAACTTTATGCTCCTACTACTGAACCCTGAGGTACTCCTTGACTGGCCACCTTCCATTTGTCGCATTCTGCCATTCTTGACATGCCACACGTTTTGAAGGAGAAAATGCAAAGTCTTTGAAAATCTTTATGTGGAATTTATGTACCGCAACAGTTCTTTAGTTCTTTTGAAAATCTTTATGTGGAGTATGTGTACCACAACAGATGTTCATCATGCATACAGCTGCAGTAATCACAGATGGGGTTTTCTGCCTTCAGGCGGGTCCTCGGTCGGCCGAATTCTAAAGTCTAGGTCCGGCGTCGGTTGTCGTCGCTTTATTTCCTGACGTCAGTGTGACGGGGGATAAGATACAGCCGACGCCATATTCTTCAGTCTTTTTTGCCGCGCGGTGCCCGAAGCAGAAGCAGTTCGCAAGTGCCGGTCGGCCAGCTCCTGAAATTACGAATAATTGGAACCGAAGTCTTCTTTAAATTTAAGTACCCCATTGGGGAAACTTTTCTTGCCTCAGACCGATGTCAGACAAAGTTAACAATTGTATTTCTTGTGGGAAGCAAATACCGCATAAGGATTTCCATTCCCTCTGCATACCTCGTTTAGGCCCAGACCACGACGTCTCGGCCTGTCGCTTTTGCGCTACTTTCAATAAACGCACTATTAAGCGTGGGGCGGAGTTCGCCCAGCACTTTTTTGGTAAAACCTTTGATTATAAAATGTCGTCGGATACTCCGACTACCGTTTTGTCCAAAAAACGCAAGGACAAAGACCGACACGCGAGGCCAGCGGTCTCCACCGACACCACGCCAAAACCGGCTACACGTGGTCCGGTTCTCAGCGAGGCGCCTACGCAGCTCCTGACTACCGACGACACTTCTTTGGCGGTGTCCTCTGTAACCGAGACCGCAGGTACCTCGGCCCATACCCAGACTACAACCACCAAAGCCACTGTGAGTGTTGAGCCTCCTAATGTGGATAGGTCCACTTCCACCCATGGTGTTTTTAGACCCTCATCTTCCTTCTCCATTAAGGCCTTTACTAAGTCCAAATCAGCCATGCATCCCAAGAGGCCTGTTGCACAGGGCCCATCTCCAGGCCCCATGCCTAAAAAGCAGATGCTAAAAATGGCTGAGGATTTAATTACTCTTATCAGGGGTCCCAGCCCCCTCCAGACAAGAGACCCCGAGTGGAGGAAGCTTCTCCCTCTTCTGACCAGGATTCCATTTTTTCAGAACATTCTGATGAAGAGGAACACTCAGATTCCCTTTTGAAGATTCGGATGCTGAGCAGTCCATTCCTTCTGTATCTCCCCCAGAAGATTTCTCTTTTGGGGAAACCTTGCACACCTTGAGGGAACACTTCCATTGGGAAGGCCAAGACTTTTCTGATTCCAAGAAAAGACTTAGGGAATTTCTTTTGTTACCTCAGCACAGACCTCTGGCGATACCTCCTGTCTTGGATATACTTGATGATGTTTACTCGGAGGCTTGCCTAAATCCGGATTCCCTGCCTCCTGCCCCAGTCAAACCTGATAGGTACTACAGAGTTCCTACCTCTCACCAATTTCTTTACAAAAGCCATAATGCTGACCCTGAAACCATTTCTCAAGGCCCCAAGGGAATGAAGGCCTCTACTGCTAAGAATCCACTACCTTCCGAAAGAGAGTCTAGATCCTTAGAAAGGTGGGGAAAAAAGGTATATACCTCGGCCACCCTAGCCATGAGGGCCTTAAATTGTCAGTTCCATATGCTTAAATATCAGCAGTTTCTGGTCTCAACCTGAACAACCAGATATGAAGGAGTTGCAGGATATGATCCATAGTGCAGAACAAGTGGGTAAACACACCTTACAATGTGGCTATGATGCCCTAGAGGCCTCAAGTAGAGCTGCTGTGACAGGATCAGTCATTCGTAGACATGCCTGGCTTAGAGAACAAACCTTGCCTGACCATGTTAAAGCTAAGCTACTAGATGCTCCTTTACAAAAGGATGTACTATTTGGTACTAATGCTGAGGAGATCCTACGGAAAATGGAAGAAAAAGCTAAATCTATGCAAACTGTCAAAGCTTTTCTACAGGTTCAACCACCACGTTTTAGCAGAAATTGGCCTGCAAAGAACTGGTCCTTTCCAGCCACGGACAAGCCACAAAGAGGTAGATACAGGCGCACAAGGGGCAGAGGACAACCTCAAGGGTCATATAGAGGCAGACAATGGCAAACTCCAGCAACAAGAGGTGGCGAAGACAGTGCACAGCAATACAGGAAACAAACCCAATGACTTCCCCCTTTCCATGCCAAGCAAGTCTCAGCTGGCAGCACCCTTGGGATGAAAGCTGGCATTATTTACAAGAAATTGGCATATTATCACAACAGACAAATGGATCCTGGACATTATAAACAGAGGCTACAGATTTCACTTTCACACTCTTCCAAAAATGAGAGGCATGCCGAACCTGGATCTACACTTAGGAGAGCGCTTTCTATGATGTAATTAGCAGAGATGTCAACTTTCCCAAAGGGAATAATGCATTTTTTGCATTTAGCTTTTATCCATGGCTTTGACACCAGTCATTTATTCATGTTAACCCTGTCTGCAGTATATTAACATTGTTGGGGGACTTTGCAATCGTCATTGAACTTGGTCAGTCACAGGCCGTCCAAGTTTGGCTGGACTTCTGAAAAATAAATTCCGAACAGTAAGGGGCCCAGCACAGAACCATGTGGTACACCACTGGTGACTGGTCTTTTGCTGGAGGTGAAGTCATCCACTTTGATAGTATGTGTCTTGTCAGTGAGCCAGTTGGCTTCCCATCTGGTAATGTAGGGGTTCATTCCCAACTGGGAGAGTTTCTCTATAATACTGAGTGGGGGATTGTGTCCAGTGCCTTGGCTAGGCTAAGATAGGCAGTTTGCACTGTCATTCCATTGTCCAGGGCTTGGTGACTTTCTCAAAAAAGTCAACCATGTTTAATGAATATGAACTGGGTTGGGTCCAGAGTTTGGAGATTACGTATGTCCTTGTTAATAAGGTCTGTAATGATTCTTTCCATGGCCTTACAGTTGAGACTGGTTAAGCTATTGGGCCTGCAATGCCCAGAATTCCTCTGGAACATAGCTGGCTCGCAGGCTGTGGTTAAACAGGGATCCAAGTAGATCTACTCTGTGGGGTTGCCACCTATCTGTTTTTTTTCTGGACTTTCCAAAAATCAAACTGATTGTCTGGTAGTCCAGAAAACACTGTACAAACTCCGGCAGTCTGTTTCATAAAAGAAACAGACTGTTGAGGTTTGTTAAATCAGCAGAAAGAAAAAGGGGTATTCCCCGTCAGCTGATATTGTAGTGACATCACAGAATGGGCGGACATGGGTGGGGTTACGGATGGTGCAAAGGATGTGGCTTTGGTCCGGTTTTAGCCACAGTGAAAGGTGGCAACACTACTGCTAGGTCATATTTTAAGTTGTTTAAAAGGCAACCTGTGATGTTGTCTGGTCCCACTGATGCCGTGTTTTTGGCCTTGGACAGTACTGAGATTAACTGCTCTCTTTGAGATAGCAGGGTGAGGACTGGTGGCAGGTATACATTGGGGGATGACTGGAGGGACGGGGTGAAGTTTACTCCAAGTCTGTCATCCATCAAGTTGGCTATTAACCTCTGGTTGAGTATGGGTGGTGCCATCCGCAATCAGTTCAGCACATAGCTAGGTATTCCCTTTTAGATTTTGGACATAGTTAAAGAATGCCTTGTGATTATCCTTAGCTAGGGAAGCTATTTTTGCTTTGTAATTAGATTTAGACAATATCTGTAATTTGTTTTGTTTTAAGCTAGAGAGTGATTTCTTCCTCTGGTGAGACAGTTCCCTCTAGTTCTTGGACATTAGTTTCTTTCTCTTGTTGTATAACCTTTTTATACTAGGTGTCCACCAGGGTGGCTTGTTTTTTTCGGCAAGACCTGGTTTTAATCCAGTCAGGTACAGCCAGTTTGTTTACAGCTACTTACGTGGTTATGTAGGGCATTGGTGTATACCTCTGTATAGGACTCCTTGTTATCTGTGATTGAGGGGGCTTTGAAACTTTTTTATACCATCACTTAGGAGGTAATTTGCCTTTGAAAAAATTTTTAAGCATTTTTGAGCTTGATGGGGTATGTGGTCTTATAATTACATTGAATGAGACTGATTTATGGTCCAATCTTACCTAGGTGGATATCACACATGGGAGGGAGTGCACTGCTCTCCCATGTTAGTGAGTACTATGTCCATGACTCTTGTGGGTGTGCTGACTAGCTGTTCCAGAGCATTCACACTGAGTAAGTCCAAGAACCTCTGAGCCAGCATGTTTGTGGTCATGCATGTTTCCCAGTCAATGGTAGGATAATTAAAATCACCCATGAGTAAGGTGTTGGGCTCTATGGCAAGTGACTCCAGTAAGTCCAGGTTTGCGGTATGCCTTTCCTGTTTAATGGTGGGAGACCTACAGCTAGCTATGATGTGGTAGGGGGATTTTCCTATAGTTAATTGGACATGGAGTAACTCAAGAGAGTCATACTGTTTGACCAGTTGCAAGGTTACTTATCCTTAATGAAGATGGATACACCTCCTCCTTTGGTTCTTTCATGCACAGTTTCTGATCTGAGTGTATGAAAGGCATTGTAGTTCTGCATGTCTGGGGTGCTTTCCGCGCCTTTGTACCATGTCTCAATAACTGCACAGACATCAGCATCTTCCAAAGTGAGGAGTGCTTCCAGGGAGTGCAGTGTCTTGTTCAGACTCCTAGCATTAAGGAGTAGTACCTTCAGCTCATCTAGAGAGGATTTTGTTATGTTGGGAGGTTGATTATCTTGGCACTACCTAAAAAAGGCATAATAGGGCTGGCTAATGCCTTTGTCAGTATCCAAAAGCCTAGAGGAGACAGGTACAGACCATCTTCAGCAAAGCAGCATGGCCTGTCGACCATGTCTTCCCAGGCAGACAGATATTGGATCCCCTTGGACTGACACCAGAAGCTAAGCCAATTGTTAAAGTCAATTATTTTTTGTTGGTGTTGTGGCATCATCCTTGGAGAAAGTAGACTGCTAATTAAGGCTAGGCTTGTACCTCCCTGTGACACACAATCTGAGAGCTCAGTCATGTCTCTTCATATAGTCCAGTGACGTATGTCTCAAGTCATTCACCCCCACATGGACTATGACAGAGTCATACTGGTACTTGTGCTTGAGTGCCTTGACAAATCCTGGCACTTGGCAGGAAGCTAGCCATAACCTGCTCCTTATCCAGTCTGGTCAGGGTAATATGTATTTCTCACAGTGGAGTCACCTATGGCCACTACATTAGGTTTTGTGATGTTATGCCTTATAGACTTATTTCTTCAGACACTGGTGTGTGTGTGTGTGTGTGTGTGTGTGTGTGTGTGTTGCTGACGACCTGTTTGATTTTCGATTTATTCTTATATGACAGTCTTGCCTCCAGTTTGTTTCAGGAGTACGTGGTTGTCAGGATACATGAGACAATTGCTTCATTGGCTCGGGATGCCCATGTCTATCAGGCTGGCCAGAGAGATGTGGGAAACTGCCCCTCCATGATCGCAAGCTCTTCCTCTATGTTTTATTAGGGAAGAGAATGGATTAATTTGACAGGACTGTGCTGGTATTGTTGAGACTACAAGAGGGACCTATCCTTTGTGTAGGCTAAGGTAGATCAATAAAGCAACTAAGTTGCTCCTAGAGCAGCAGAAAAGCTTGGAAGGGTTTCACTGACAGCTGTTTAGGGAAAACTGAGCTTTTAGGCTTTTGAGTCTATACAGGGCACTGCTAAATGTGGCTGCTCGAAAAGCAGCACCACACAAACGTATTTCCTATACAGTGTGTTCTTTCATAATTTAAATTTATTTTCACATGTTTACTGGGGAAAGCCTGACTGGGCAGAAAGGCCCCTTTTCAGCTGTGGCTTGGGAGAAAAATTCAGCAGAAACTGCAGGTATAGCACTAAACTATAGCAAATTACATTAAATGCACAGTTATAATAGTTATTCATATACAAAAATCTAACAGAATCAGGACATTGACTATTTACAAATAATAAGCATAACAAAAATAATCATGCAAGAATTATAGTGTTGGACAGCAATGACAAGAATTGTTCAGGCTGGAAAGAGATTAAATGTATTAGTAGGTTGTAATGTATAGCACAGCAGGGAGAAATGGACAGTTTTCTAGTGATTAGATATTATATTTGCATGAAAAAGTGGTGGTAGAATAGATAGTGTTACATTTGTGTTATTTTCTGCTAGTGCTAGATAAGAAGTGAAGAGAAGCAGAGTATGAGAGAGATGGAAAAGAAATTAAGGGTGGAAATAACTAGAAGATGAGTGGCAGGGTAAGGGAAGGATTTTTAGGTCAAGCAAAAATGTTAAGAGCGAGATAATGAGTGGTGAAGGGCAAAAGTTGTTAACTTAATGAGTAAAAGTAGCCTTGTATACAAATACTGGAGATGGGGTTATTTACAGTATTTACTGGTCGTTTAATAGAATGTTATGATTAGAAAACATTTATGCCAGTTTAGTTAACAAGTGTCAATCAGAAGTGATATTTAAGTTGTGAAAGGTTATCCAGGGATTGAGCAAGAACAAAGCCAACAATCTGATAGGTATTTCTTAAGATCAGTTTTGAAGGTGTGGAGGTTATTAGTTAAACTCTGTTTGAGTGGAATGAGTTCCTTATTTTGGTGACATAAGTTAAGTATAGGGCATCAACTGCTGAATTATTGGACTTTTGAACATTTAAGAAGCTTGTCTTGTGAAACTTAAATGTGCGTAATGCTGAATGATTCCTGTCGGTGTTTGGCTTATTTGTAAATTATGTATCGTACTGTGGGACACAATTAGCTGCGGGTAGATGAGGTAATGAGGCAAGTCATGTAATTTTAGTTAGTGTAGGGCAATGCAGTGATGTGACCTATAAGGCAGACTTGTAGCAAATATTGGCAATTTTATTGTAGCATTGTTCTAGTTTAGATGTAAGTGTGGCCTGTAGATTTCTCTCGAAATGGGAGAGCCACACACTAGGGAGAGTAAGAGGAAGATAGATGCCAAAGTTTTTTTGGAGATGTATGTGAGGAAGTGTTTAAGTGCTTCAATATTCTAGTCTGCTACATCTGTACCTCCCCCTTCTTTTCCACCTGTTATATGCCTTATTGAATACTTCTGTGGATTCCTTCTTTACCACTTCTTCTTGTAGTCCATTCCGTAGGTCCACAATCTTTTCTGTGGAAAGTATTTTTGGATATCCATGTAGTTGCTGCAGAGTGCCACCTGTGCCCCTTCCATTTCTCTCTCTAATTCCTATTCAAAATTACCCCTTCCATCTCCATGAGATGATCTTGCGTACCAGTATTGTTTTCCCTCTGTTTTGGTTTCAGGTGAGAAAAGCTCCAACTCCACTAGCATCTAGTTATTTTCCTTCCCCTCCATCCCACAGATAGATCTTGTAGCCTTTTTCTGAATTCTTTCCAGTGGTCTGCTGTCCTTTCCTTGTATAGCCACCTGGAGTGTTTGCATTCCTCTTGTGGCCACCAAGACTGTTTGCATTCCTCTTATGGTCTTACCAAGGCCCTGTACAGTCTTACCTCTTTGCATCTAGAATTTTAGAACCCCTAACAATATATGCCAGCATTCTAGTTTCTGCTGCTACTACTGTCTTTCACTTCTCTCAGTGGTCTAATCTAGGTTTGATCAACCTAACCCTAACCACCACCAGATTCTTTTCTTACTATGTTGCCTTTTGTTCCACTCGTCATATTGCTGATATTTCACACCAGTGTTGTTGTGGTACACCTAGAGTACTTTGTATTTGTATTCACTGGACCTCAACTGCCGTCTTTCTGACCATTTGCTCAGCATTTCCAAATCTTTCACCAAATTCTTCCCCCATTCTTTACCACTGCACCTGCATTTTTATCATCAGCAGAGAGGTTTATCCTGTTCTCTGTTCCCGCAGGTATGTCTAAGACAGACCCACTGAAGGGTATTGAATCCTGGACAGAGCCCTGTGGAACACTACTTGTCACTTCCACAATTCCTGACATTGTTCCTCCCTCACACAATTTTCTGTGGTGTACTGTTTAGGCATGCAGTTAATCAGTTTCTCAGTTCATCCTACCCCCCCCCCCCCCCAGTTTTTCTGTCAGCCTCCTGTGTAGGATAGAGTTAAAGGCTTGATAGAAACTAAAGTTGCTAGCACTCAGCTGTCACATTCTTTTGTAACCCAGTCATAAAACGGGATCAGGTTTGACTGGCTGCACTTCGTGGCTGTTAACTATATTGGTTGCCTTTCTGGAGATTATTGCCTTCTAGAAATGCTAGCATTCTTCCCTACAGGATGCTGTCCATGTATTTCCTTGCTACTGTTGTAAGATGACAGGCCTGTAATTCCTCTGATGTTTTCTGCGCTTCCTCTTGTACTTGGATACCACAGTTGCTCTCCTCTGATACTGTGACACTTCAGTGCCAGATGGGGGATATGCTGAAGGTCTCTATCATGGGCTGTGCTAATACACTGGCCAGATTTCTGAAGGCCCTGGGTGTCAGGTAATCTTGTCTTTTTGTTTTGTCCTCCCTATGTGCAGCTATTTCCTTTTGATTATTCTGTCTCCTCTCCTCTGGTGTCTGTTAACTGTTTCCACATTAGTCCTACCTCCCTTTCATCATGTCACCCTCACATTACTTTTCTTTAAGACTAAAGCAAAATATTAATTCAGTACATTCACTGTTTCACAGTCTTTT
This sequence comes from Protopterus annectens, assembly GCF_019279795.1. NCBI lineage: Eukaryota > Metazoa > Chordata > Ceratodontiformes > Protopteridae > Protopterus > Protopterus annectens. The sequence goes on along the minus strand of NC_056743.1, from coordinate 926,367,673 downwards.
ATTTCTCTCCCATCTTTTCTCAGCCTAGCCATTTCTGTGCTTTCCTTCTTTCTTTCTGTGATGTACCTAAAAAGCTGTGGCTTTTCTTCTTCATCCGTTCTGCTAACTCTACTTCAGTTTTAACCTTTCCTGCTCTTGCCATCTTTCCTACTTTTTTGTTAACTTCCTTGTATTGTGTCTACTCCATCTCTGTACACCTCCTCTCCTTCTCTTGTAGGGCCTGTTTTTGTCTAACTGCTTGTCTCACATTCCTGTGTGTCCAGGCTTCTTTTTACCTCTTCCTCATACTGTTTTCCATAGCCCTGAGTGCTGCATCCCTGACCCATTCCCATAGCCTGTTAATCCCCTCAGTTTGTTCCCCATTTCCTAAGTTATTCTTGCTCCCCCCACACACACACATCACATAATAATCCAGTCTTCTAAAATTCCACACCATTATCTTGGTCTTTTATTTCCCACTTCTCTAAACCACATCGGTGTGTTCACTAATGACCAATTGTACCTTAACTTGGATATCCATGAACCCCCTTTGATTGGTTAGTACTGCTGGTTGCTAAAACCCTCATGGTTCAAGATCTTAGTCAGCTCCCATTCCCTGGCTCCCTTGGTACTAAGAATTTTCTTATCTGCACTAGGTAGATCCATGTCTTCCATGAGAATTTCAGTCTTCCTCTTACTGTACTACTTTATTCTCTTCTCTGCTGTCTCATACTCATCTCTTGTTGATTTTGGTGGGTGATAATATATATATAACTTTATTAGAAGTGAAATAATGAAGACAGTAACAGGGATAAAACAATTGGAATTGCGATCTTTGCAAAAGGGTAGGAGCAAATTACATAGGAAAAAATGGGAAATGTGGGATCTATACATATAGAGGAGGAACGAGGTTTAAAAGAAGGCAGGATTTGAATGAGCTATGAAATTGTAGACTGACAATGACTGGATATTTTAAAAGTCATGTTTAATGTTTGCAGCTACAATTGTGTTGGCATGGTTTGTAAGGTATAATGTTTGCAATTGAGATTGTATTTTTATGGTTTATTTTCATTTATATAAAGTAAGAGTGCCTATGTCATACATGAAGTTTTAATAATGATGTTTTATGTTAATAAAACAGTGGACTGAGGATTGGTGAGACAAAGATGTTTTATTCATTTGCATGCATTTATGAAATATCTGGTGAGACTTCGGTCTTTTAAAGTTGACCTGGTCTTGAAACTCTTTGTAAAAAATGTCCTTTATATGCAAATTAACAAGATGTATTTCTGTATGCACTTCATGACTGCAGTACTAAAAGATGAAAAGTTTGAACTGTATAGTATGTTGGAAATTAGGAACAAAGCAGTCTCAGTCAGGTAGACCTGTGATATTGCATTAATACTGGTGAGCACTGTCTTATAATTTTAGCAGCTTTAGAGAAGCAATGCTAAAAACTACAGAAGTTATGGCTGATAACTAATTCACCAGATTTTGTGGTCTGTATGCTGATTTATTTTACATTCTAATGGAATGTTGAAACAAACTGCAGGTTTATATAATTATAAGAGTGCAAAAACAGTGGACAGACATGCTGTTTCATTATCACCAAAGCATAGGAACAATGCAAAAAAAAAAGTCTCCAAGAAAGGGAGGCTTTTACTGGAGAAGCTATTGTATATGTAAAATGTTAGCAAATCACTTAGGGCAATGTGATGTGTCAGTAGCGGAGAGAAATAAAGCCCTAACTATAGCCTAGGTGACCAGGTTTTGGTGTTTGATGTCATGGCTGGAAGGATTGGTTGGGTCTTGGCCAGCCCCCAGCTAATTGATCCACTCGTGACTTGATTACTACCAAAGTGCAGGGACAGAAAGGTTGGAGGCCAATGCAGGAGGGACATGGGCGCTCAACACCCAAGCTGGTGACAGCAACTGTTGTCAGCTGTATGAAGGAATGCATACAAACTGATGGAGAATTGGCATTCACTTTGGTAACGCAGGTACTCATACAATAAATAGCTCTCATTACCAGTCTGCCTGCAAGTGCACCAAACTCCCGGATGTCTGTCTGTCTGGGTAATGCCCCCACCCCCTCAATCCGCCAGTGACTTTTTCCATAGGGAATCTGAAGGGAAGTTCCTCAATCCTCAGGAATGAATTGGCTCAAGTCTGATAGGGGGTAGCTCACTGGTTGGCAGACAGAGGGGAAAAGTATCTAGGGAAAAATCATTTAAGGTCCATAACATACAGCAGAAATTCAACAAGACATTTTCTAAACTGTTGGACAGGAAATGTGATATATTTAGCAGTATACAGATGTGGTTTATTTTATGTAGGGGACATAATCAGTATAGGAAATAATTTATAGGATGTGTTGCTTTACCTAAATGTTTGTGTGAAATCCCTGTTTCTGTTGTTCATGATATTATGGCTTGCAATGTGTTTTTGTCACTGCTGTTTGGACCCAAGTCATGAGTGAAAAAGGACCTTGGACCAGTTCACATACCCAGTTGACAAACTGAAATGAGCACTTCAATGAGGTACTCTGAAAGAGAAAACAATGCGCTTTATGTGTATTTGGAAGGCAATCTCTCTCTTTCTCCAAAAGCAGAAGAAGGAACATTTTGCACTTTGTGTACATTTATGTGTTTATTGATGGAACGATTCTCAAGTCTGTGTTAAGAGTAAAGCGTCTGTTTTTGTTTCTACAATTAATGCATTATGAAGCAATTTCATGAATTTGATAAGCAAGCCTTATAGGAAGCCATTTATCCTGTGTACGCATCAGTACTGATCCTTTACAGGGGAATCGATTGTTTTCTTTTATCAGCTATGATGTCGTGTTTTAAATTCTTTAAAAAAATTAAAATTTGAATATTAGGTAAACCGTAAACAAGCTGTTCAGCAAAACTAATTGATACTTTTCAATGAATCAAGAACAAACATCTGTTTGCAGTGCTGTGCTGTTTCTTGAAGTTTTCCATACATCAGCATTGTCTTCACAGCATTCTGTTTGTATCTTGTCCTGTTGCTCCCTAGCTTTTAGTTCTGTTTAACAGTACAGTGCACTAGGGCTGCGCAGTCATCTCCCTGAAAGAAAGAGTTTTCACAGGGCACTTGTGTTTTTCTGCCCAGTACCTAGGCATGTGACTGATTCTGTTTGTTTTGATGTTTATTTGTAGCATGAATCAGTGCAGTTTGAGTTAAACTGGAAGGTGCCTGCCCTCTTGTATTATGCCCGAAGAGGATACTACGCAAAGTACAATCTGAGTAGTAAGTAATGTATTTCTAGTTAAGGTTGAGCTTTCACTCATACAATGTCTTATTGTTTTCTTGAAGCAGCACAATCCAGTTATTTTCCGTTTTGTTATTCCATTTCCATTAATAGTGTGCTTTCAAAGTGTAGTGACACAGTTGCATGTTAGTCATTCATTCTGTGATTATGCTGGAGAACACTTAAAATATTAAGTACATTTTCGTACTGAATGGTTGCATTGTCTGCTCCCAGGTTTGTAGTTAACCAGTAGCCTAGAGCTCTGTGATTAAAGCCACCCTTATGGTCATCTAGCAGATGTCCCAGTTTTTTCAGGGTGACATTTTAATGTGTGAAATTCACTCATAATTCTGTTACCCAATTTACAGCTTAAATTTAATCCCTAATATCAAAGAAATGTGAATATGCAGTAAAAGTTCGGTTTAAGTACCCACCCTTCCACCCATAACATTTTACTAATGGTGTATTGTGTTTTTCTATGTGGCATTTTATTATGTTGTACCATCTTCTGCCTTACCCTTACTTTTTGTGGTATTGCCAAACATTAGTGTGTGGTACATTTAATAAATTCGAGCAAAAGCAATTTCTTGACATACTTATCGAGAATAGTTTGTGCCTAGTTTTGGCTCCTTCCTTAAATTAGCTTTTCCTGAGCAGTGTGTTTGTCTGTTAACATTGTCTGAGAAATTACCACAGTAGAATAAGTGAATCACTTACTGCATTTTGAAATGACAGAAAAGCTGTCTGAGAGAGAGAGAGAGGGGGGGGGGGAGGGACACAGAAATGGATTGCATCAGGCACTACAAGGTTAGTCTCCGACTATAGTTGACCTAGTTGTTGTGGTCTCCTCAGTTCTGTATGCAAATTTGCTTTTCATGTGTGTGAGTCATTACTTATAAGTGATAACCTCAATTGCTTGTAGTCTGAATGCCGTTATCTATTTTTAGTGTTCTGCAGTAGATTTTTATTATTTTAGTTATTCAAAATATGCTTTTGTCTCAGTAAAGGAATAGAAGTGACAGAGCACAGGGTATGTACCATAATTATTTGTTAGGGATGTCTGGGCTTCTCCAGGGTTTTATCTTTTAACTTTTACTGTGTAGCATCAGGCCCATTAGAGCATGTATTGCTGAAGGAAATTAAATAAAACTATAAAGATTATAGCAAATGATAAAGCATGGAAGAGACTCTGAACATAAAGATATTGCTGTTGCTATTAAAACAGCAGCTGTAAGTTATTATGTATTTCTGCTTTTAGTTGTTTTTGTGTCACTGTAGTTTCTGCATCACGGGTGTACTGTTTGTCAGTGTGAGCATGGCTGTTGCATTTAGGGAGTATCCTATCCCTCCAGTATGAAACAAATTAGAGTTTAAATGATGATATTATTTTTTTTTTGGGGGGTGCAGCTCTCTCTTTGTGGGTGTATAAGAAGTAATTTGCTGGATCTTGTTTTATATTCTGTTTTTGACCGTTTTGTGTGTTAGTGTTGTGTAATACTTTGTGTGATTTTTTTTCAGGTTGGGTGTCAATTTTCTCTACTTTACTAATATGTGCTAAACCCAGCCTTGCAGCTTACCTTAGAAGAACCCTTCCCCTAACACTACCAGTGCACATAACGTCAGGGACACAGAACATTCAGTAATACACACAAACTCTGTCACCTAACTTAACCCCCGTTCCATCATTATAACTTACACACTCCTGCAAAGCTGTCACCTTACCTAATATTACCTATACATTACTCGCATACACACTCCCAGCTTCCCAATCCTCTTATATCCAAAATACCATTCATTCAGTCAAATGCAGACTTGCCTTTATGGACACACACGGCAAACATTTTATTTAATTTATTTATTTATTTAACATTTGTTTACTGGGAAAGTCTAACTGGACACAGGTCCTTTTTCAGTGGAGGCCCAGGAACAAAAGCTCCAGTTAAGTAAATTACAAGTTTGATAATTGTGACTGCTATAGGCTTGTATATTTAGCGAAATGTCAAACCTGTGAAGCATTCTATATAGGGAAGACAGAACACAAGCTCAAGAGAAGGGTATATAAACATATGTATGACCTAGAAACAAACAAACAAACAGACTAATGCATTGTACAAACACAAACAAAGCTGTGAAAATGCATACTATACATTTTTTGTGATAGAAAGGGTGGAAAAGAGTGGCAGAGGGGGTTTATGAGAGGAATGTTTGGAGTACAGAGAATTATGGTGGCATATAAGTTTGGAGGCCAATAAGCCACCGGGTCTCAATGAACATATCTCCATAGCCCCATTATTAAAACTGAGAGCAGCAAAACTGTGATATGCATTTGCACTTTATGTGAATTTTATCATGTTTTTACCCATGTTTTCCAATAGTTACAGTTTGTCTTTAAGCTTTTTTGTATTTGTATTTTTATTAAAAAGTTGGGTTTGTAATATGTTATGAACACAAGTGTTACACTCATTTATCAGAGGTATTGAACTTATTTTTCCCTTGTATTTTCCTGTTTTTAACATTCTTTTAACTGAGTGAGGCTGTACAATTTGCCTTTGGCTTACAATGCAGTTTTTTACCTGTAATTTCACAATTTATCCACTAGCTGGAGGATCAAGTTCATTTAAAGCAAATATTCAAGTTGGTAATTTTAACCATTGTAAATGTGTTTCTAATAGTATTTTAACTTTAATTTATTCTTTGTAGTCAAGTCTTTTAAGGATTTTTATTTAAAACATATTTTTATTCATACATATTTATTCATCAAACATTGTAACATTAAATGTGTTTTAATTCTGGCAACACAGAGAGATGCAACAAGAAAAGTTTTTGGTTTTAAACTAAATTAACCTTTTAATTAATTCATTAACCTAATCAATGTAATTAAGTGAATGGTATAAAAGCACAAGTAGTTTGAACAGCCCACATCTGAGGAAGGGATTTTTAAAACGAAAACGTATGGTGGAGCGTTAATGTGCTGTGTTTCTGTGGAATTAAGTGAACTGAAGTGTGCTGAGCCGTCCGTGGGTTTTGTCGCAATTTTCTAAGCTTGCCCTGCTCAGGGCTTCATTGTTTTGCCTAAAAAGCTGCTTCATTTTTTGGATTATAAATTACAAGTTTGAATTAAAGTTACAGGTAATATAAGACTTACACAGAAACATAAAGTTTATATACACTGCAAAAAAAAAAAAAAGGCTTGGCTGCAAGCAAGGTCAAAGTGTCAAACTTAAAAGTTACAAAAAGATAAATTTAAAATGTCTTAGATAAACATGTACAATAGACATCACAGTATGAGTATGTACATAAGTATATAAGTCATTTGTCATGCTTGGGAAGAAAGAGACTCCTGAGAGAAGGAGAGGGCAGATGCCTCAGTTGGGGTTTATTGGGAGGCAATGAGATACAAAGTTAGTTAGAGATGTAGAGTTGAGCAATTAGAGGTCTCTCCAGGGCAGTTACAAGAACAGAGCCAGGAGTCTTTCAGGTGTAGTTGTAGGATTTTTGTAAACTGTGTTAAAGAGCAGCAGGTAGTAATTTGGGTGGGCAGTTTGTTCCATATGTTAGGGATGTAGTTTGAGAAGACTGATTCTCCAACTGTGTTATTTGCTTTGGTGGTGTCTAGTAGGAATTTATTGTTAGAGCTGTGGCGTCTAGAAGTGATGTATGGTTGTAATAGTTTTTGGAGGTCAGGGGTTTTGTCTGATTGATGCAATATTTTGTTGGCAAAGATTAAACTGATTAAAGCGTAGTAGCTGAGGAAGTTCTAGCCATTCTAGTTGTTTTAAGAGCTGTACAGTGATGTGTTCTGTATGGAGCATCAGTGGCAAATGGTGCAATTTTATTATAACAAGCTTCGAGTTTGGTTAGTTCAGATTTGTGGAGGTTGGTTAGGATTGGGGAGGCATATAGGAGGGAAGATAGGAGATGCGTGCGAACAATAGTAGCTTTTGAGTGTCTAGTTAGGAATTGTTTGTTTCTGTAGTAACGTAAACCTAGTTTCTTGTGGACCTTCTTAATGGTTTGTGCTATGTGTATATTGAACATCAAGTTTGTCGAGTTCTACACCCAGCAGTTTGGTATGAGTTGTAGGGGTGATGATGGTTTTATTTTTAGATAAGATGGTGAAAGTTTGGGAGGAAGGGTTCACTTTTGTTGGGGAGAAGAGAAGGAGCTTTGTTTTGTTGGGATTTAGTATGAGTTGGGAGTTGCTGAGCCCTAGCCATGTTTCTCTGGACAGGAAGGAGTCCTGGGTTGTGGTGTGGAGGTCATGAAGGAGGGAAGCTGTGCAGATTAGTGTAGAGTCATTTGTATATTGTATGATAGTGGCTTGTAGTGTGGCGGTGTGGAGCTGGTTGGTGAAGAGGGTGAAGAGTAGAGGTCCAAGGATGGAGCCTTGTGGAACTCCTGAGTTAACGGAGAAGAGGGGAAAGTTGCTGCTGCCATTGGATGACCTGCTGTTTTCCTGATAGTTAACTTCTGAACCATGTGATAGTGAAGTTACTGAGATTTAGGGTGGAAAGAATGCTAATGAGTTTGTCATGATTGACCCTAGCAAAGGCCTTTGACAAGTGAAAAAATGTAGCAGATACAAACAGTCCTCTGTTTCTGTAGTGGTTCACTGCATTTGTGAATGACATGAGGGCTGTGGTAGTGCTGTGAGAGGGGCGGAAACCGCGTTGAGTGTTTGACAATAGGTAAGTCATTAATTGTGTGTATAGTCCTCTTTAGGATTTTAGATAAGGGGGACAGAATGGCAATTGGCCTATAATTAGTAAGTTCAGTTGAGTTACTTCCTTTATGTAAGGGTATTATGCATGAGATTTTCCAACTATCTGGGACACTGTTTTCTGATAATGATCTGTTTATGAGTATGGCTACTGGGTATGCTAAAGCATCTGCTGCGATTTGCAGAAATTCTGCTGGGAGGTTGTTGGCAGCTAATGTGGTAGCTTTCAGTTTTCTTAGTAGTTTTTTTGTGGTATCAACAGACACTGGGTGGAATGTAAAGAGGTTGCAGCTATTTTGGGAGTTGGTGCTTTGTTTGGCTGTGGGTGGGGTTGGGGTAGTGGAGACAGTGTGAGAATTAGCATGGGTTTGGATAGTTTCAATAAAGTATTTATTGAACAGGGTTACTATGCTCTCACGCTTGATGGCTGATGGGGTAAGAGTAGCTGATTTGCCTGGTAGAAGTATATTATTAATTATGGCCCAGAATTTATGAGGGTTATTATGGTATTTTTTCTGGATATTATGGTAGTAGTTGGTTTTGTCTGATCTTGCTAATTTCTTGGCTTTATTTCACAGTTCTAGGAATCTTTGTCTTATTGATGGGGTTTTGTGTTTGTGGGACTTTTCCCATGCCTTATCTCTAGCCTTGAGTAAGGATCTGCATTCCTTACTAAGCCAGGATGCATAGTTAGATTTGACACTGACTGTTTGAGTGGGTGCGTGGTAGTTTAGTATGTCAAAGAAGGTGGTGTTGAAGGAGTTGACTGCATCTTCAAGGGGTAGCTCTCTGAGTTATTCCCAGTTGCAGCTATTTAGTGTGGAGAGGAATTTGTTTGGGTTTAAGTTTTTACTTCTAATAAGCCGGTAGGTTGATTGGCTGGTATGGGGAGTATGGGATCTTAGTGGAAAGGTTGGCAGATGGTCACTCAGACCATCAGGGAGGCAGCCTGATTGGGTTGACAGGGATGGGTTGTTCATTAAGATCCAGTCTAGGATAGAGTGTTGGTTGGAGGATTTGTCAATCCTGGTAGGAGATGTGATAAGTTGGGTGAACTCATGTAGGTTGATATTTGATGTTGGGGGTTGAGCGGAACAGTTAAGCCAGTCAATAATGAAGTCTCCAGTTAGGATAGTTTCCTGTGGGAGGGAATTACAGACCCAGTATAGAATATTCTCTATAGAATATTCTCTAGTGTGGGAATGTTGTTCCCATGTGGGATATAACATCCAATGATGTTAATTTGTTTTTTGGGTTGTGTCAGTTTGGTACAGATACATTCTGCATTTCAAAGTTGGGGATGCTTAGTTGCAGGCAGTCAACCAATAGGTGGTCTTTGAATAGGATAGCTACCCCTCCACCCCTTTTGGATACCCTGTCTTTTTGTAGAATGTTGAATCCGAGAGCTACAATTTCATCGTTGTTATTGCTGGGTTTGAGCCAAGTTTCTTTTAAGTATTACTATATCTGGGGAGTGGTGGGAGAGCAGGGCGTGCAGGTCATGGACTTTGTTTCCAATACCTCTTGGATTTATATTAAGGAGGAGTAGGGAATTGTTATGTTTCTGGTGTAATAGGCCTGGGTCAATTGTGGTGGAGTTGTTTACTTGATTTTGGGGGGTATTGGGGCCAGGATTTGGGTGTATGTCACCGGAGAGGTTTAACTGATTGATAAGGTGTGAAATTAACTTGGTAACTTTGTGAAGTAGTTTAGTGTGTTTTGATAGGTGTGGGATGAATGGAGATAGAAGTAGGATTTTCTTAGTGTGGTAGTCTGTGTGGCTGGTGTTGAAGAGGTTTGGAGATATGGGAGTGTAATGTGGATTATTGTGATGGGCCAAAGAGGAGGATGGTGAATGATTGCCTGGTAATGGTGTGTAGTATGATGTGAGGGAGTCGAAAACTACTAGCAATGATGCAGAGATGATGTACATGACTGTTTAGGTTAAGTGGTTGTTATTAAGGAGGGACATTTTGTTAGGGTATTATGTTTTAGAAAGGGGTAGGAGGTGTGTGAATGTAGATAAAGGCAGGTGGGTGTTGCCTGAGTTGGTGTGGTGAACTGGCCTAATTAGTGAAAGTGTGGGTTCAGATTGGTTATGGCAAATGTGAGCAGGCCTTGATATGTATAAATGTAGTGAAAGCAGGGGGTGGGTGGGAATGGGAGTAGGGTAGGGTAGCAGAGTGAGCCCACAGGGCAAACGGAGTGGGATGAGCCAGGGCTGACTGCAAGCACAAAAACAATCAGTAGATTGCATCTCGTCCAGGTCAGTATGGCCAACAAACCAAGATCGAAACACTAAATGTGGAGGAGTGTCTATATTCACCAAGGATATTCACACCTCCAGGCTAGTTGCCCAACACAATGCATCTGAAATTCTCCAGGTGCAACTAACACTAGGTAAGACTGCAATCCAAATTGTAGCTTACTAAGGGACTCTGGCTAACAAAGTTTGCAGATGACTGCAAACTGGGAGCTATTATTGAATCCCCAAATGATGTGGATACTCTACAAAAGGGCCTTACAGAAACAGATGCTTGGTGCCAGAGCCATGGGCTCAAGCTCAATGCCAAGAAATGTATTGTTATCCCCTTTGGGAAAAAAACATGTATCCATGAATTACCATATAGGTGGCAGTACATTAAACACAGAAAGTGTGATAAGAGACTTAGGGACACAGGTGGACAGTGGTCTCACCTTCGATAACCACATCGCCACAACAGTCAGGAAATCCTTCTATGTGGCACACCTCATCACAAAGGGCTTTTCATCCAGAAAAAAGGAGGTCATTGTCCCACTGTACTCATCCCTCATTAGACCCATTATAGAATACAACGGCCCATTTGGTATGTACCTCTCAAGACATCTGCAACAACTGGAAAGGCCTCAGAAATACCTCACTAAAAGAATCACAGGCCTAAAGCAGATGCCCTACGCTGACCGCCTTAAAAAACTCCAGCTATGCTCTGTCGCATATCGTCTACTCATAGGCGATCTCTGCTTAACATACAAGGCCATGTCAAACCCAGAGCTGTTGGACATGCTACACTTAAAGAAATCCCAATCCCTCAGAGCTACACGCTCCAGGGATCTAAACCTTGTCATCACAATAAACAAAACATGCTGGAGGGATAGGTTCCTGACCCAGAGACTCCCCAGACTCTGGAATAGATCGCCCATACATGTCAAGCAGAGTGCCTCTTTGGACCTCTTCAAGAGGAACCTTGACGAGTGGATGGGAGAAAGGAAATTCACCCCAGGGATCACGTCAGTCGCCCTGCTAGACAGGGGTCCAGGAAAGTAAACAATGTGGGAAGAAATAGGCAGGGAATTGTTATGGCTAGGCTTGTATAGGCCCTAGGGCTGATAGCCTAGTACCAACCTATGAATCCCCCACCATGCCCAAGATTCTCACTACACCTTTCTAAACATACTGGACAATATTAAGATACAACCAAACACCCTAAAACTGGGTGATTTCAACTACCCTGCCATTAACTGGGAAAACTACTTGGGTACCAACACCTTTTCCCAACGGTTCTTGGAATTCATAAATTCCAATGCCCTGGATCAACTAATCCATTGTCTCACTAGGGGCTCCAATATCCTAGACCTGGTCATTACCAACATGGGAGATAGATGCTCCACACCAGTGGTCACCCCCTCATTGGTCAGGTCTGACCATAAGCAAATCACCCTTGACATCCACATCCCACCCCCACCCCCCAGTAAGGAAATCTTCGTAAAAAACTTCTCCAAAGACAACTTCATGCTTCTCAAGTCAGAAGTGACAAACTTCATGACACCCATGCAGATGGGAGCTGAAAGTTCGACTGCTGAATCCTGCACTAAGGCACTGTACGAGCACATCCACTTGTGCATGAATATTGCCATCCCAAACAGAACCAAGACACTCTCCTCCAAAAAAAAGAAGCCAATCTGGTGGTCCCCTGCCGTAAGCAAACTATACAACAGAAGAGAGAAACTGTTGCAGAAAAGAGGAAAATCCCAGTATGCAAACAATCCCTTACCAGACTCAGTAAGAAGCTGAGATCCATCATAAAATCCTCCAAAGCTAGTTAATTCCAAAGAAAACACAAGGCATTCTATAGTTATGTCAAGAATCTAAATGACAATGCTCAGAAATGCTCTGAGCTACAACAGAATGACATTAAATATACTGATCCCAAGGATATTGCCAATATTCTGGCAGATTGATTTAGTGAAAACTTCACCCCCCCCCCCCAAAGGGCCCATCATAATACCAAAAGATTGCCAAATTCCAGTAATCACGGCCAATCAGAAACCGGACTCTCCAAAGCTACGAATACAGCATCCATGGGACCAGATGACATTGCAGGCTGTGTACTACATGAACTACAAAATGAAGTGGCACCTCACCCAAGTGTCAGGTTTAATCATAGCCTCACCTCAGGCTTCGTGCCCACTGAGTGGTGCACAGCTACAGTTATCCCACTCCACAAAGGGGGATCCACCTTGGATCCCGGGAACTACCGTCCCATCAGTCTGATGAGCCTTATCTGCAAGTGCATGGAATGCGTTATCATGGAACTTATAAACAAAGACATTGACAACCTTCAAAAACTGGACCACACCCAGTTTGGGTTTGTGAAGGTCCGATCTTGTCTCCTGAACCTGATTGACTTCTTCGAATCAGTCTCCAGAACTGTGGACGAGGGTAAGGCAATCCAAACAGCCTATGTAGACCTCGCCAAGGCCTTCGACACCATCCCCCACTCTGGAATCATAGATAAACTTACTAAGCTGGGTATAAATTCCTACGTCACTCAATGGGTTGCTAACTGGCTTACTGACAGAACCCAGACTGTAAATGTAGCAGACTCCAAATCCAGCTCCAGACAAGTAACAAGTGGAGTACCTCAGGGTTCAGTCCTGGTACAGCTCTTGTTTGGCATCTACTTCTCTGAAGTACAGACCAACACTAAGGGACGCTGGCTAACAAAGTTCGCAGATGACTGCAAACTGGGAGCCATTATTGAATCCCCAAATGATGTGGATCTTCTACCAAAGGGCCTTAAGAAATAGATGCTTGGTGCCAGAGCCATGGGCTGAAGCTTAATGCCAAGAAATGTATAGTTATCCCCTTTGGGAAAAAACATCTACCCATAAATTACCACATAGGTGGCAGTACACTAAACACCGAAAGTGTGAGGAGTGACTTAGGGACACAGGTGGACAGTGGTCTCACCTTCGATAACCACATCACCACAACAGTCGGGAAATCCTTCTGTGTGGCACACCTCATCACTAAGGGCTTTTCATCCAGAAAAAAGGAGGTCATTGTCCCACTGTACTCTTTCCTCATTAGACCCATTATAGAGTACAAAGCCCCGTTTGGTATGTACCTTACAAGACATCTGCAACAGCTGGAAAGGCCGCAGAAATACCTCACTAAAAGAATCACAGGCCTAAAGCAGATGTCCTATACTGACTGTCTAAAAAAACTCCAGCTATACTCTGTGGCATATCGTCTACTCAGAGCCAATCTTTTCTTAACATGCAAGGCCATGTCAAACCCTGAGCTGTTGGACATGTTCCACTTAAAGAAATCCCAATCCCTCAGAGCCCGCACGCTCCAGGGATCTAAACCTTGTCATCAGAATGAACAAAACATGCCAGAGGGATAGGTTCCTGACCCAGAGACACCCCATACTCTGGAATAGATTGCCCATACATGTCAAGCAAAGCGCCTCCTTGGCGCTCTTCAAAAGGAACCTTGACGATTGGATGGGTGATAGGAAATTCACCCCGGGGATCACTTCAGTCACCCTGCTAGACAGGGGTCCAGAGAAGTAAATATTGTGGGAAGAAATATCCAGGGAATTGTTATGGCTAGGCTTGTATAGGCCCTAGGGCTGATAGCCTAGTACCAACGTATGAACCTATGTTAGACACCCTGTACACTGGAGTAAGCAGAGTTCCTATAGAGTCTGATAGAGTGCAGGGAAGCTGGATAATTGTTGAGCTGGATGTGAGCTGTGATGAGGGGGTCCCGTAGTGTGCTAGCCTCTTGACCTACAGTCAGTACCTTTTAAAACAGTGTACAAAATATAGGATAATAACCTACACTGCAGTTGTTCTGTAGCTAGACAGGTGATGTATTTGTCCTAGCTGGGCTAATTTAGGTTCTTGCCTCACAGCGC